>NC_061520.1:17492500-17712500 GCF_022379125.1 Scophthalmus maximus
ACCCAAATTAGACTTTAGTTGCTGCATTTCTTAAACCCCCTCCCCACCATACAATCACATCACATTAACTCATCCCATTTGGATGTAGTTACACAGCAAGTGTTAAAAGAAATCACGTGTGTGTGTGTGTGTGTGTGTGTGTGTGTGTGTTCTTGTACTCCTCTTCTATCTGTGTGAGGACCATGTTGAGATATAGACCTTTGAGGGTTGAGACTTGCTTTTAAAGTTCAGATTAGGTTTAGGTCAATCTTAGGATAAGGGTTAGACAGTTAGTTGTGATGGTTACATTTAGGCTAAAGGAGTACTGAATGTCAACGAGTGTCCTCACAAAGGCAGCAGTGCAAGTGTCTGTCTGCGTGTGCGTATCCTGTGGTCATTTACCATCAGCACCACTGGCGAGAGCTGTGTCTACTTTGATGGTGAGACAGGGAGAGGGGAGGGGGAAGGAGAGCGTGTTGCATCTCTGTCGCTCCCCAGGCCCAGCTGCTCCGCTTGTTTTTCTGTCTCATTAGTGTGGTGACTGAAGGAAGCAGAGATGGAGGGGGGCGGGGGGCGGGAAGGAAAGTAGGGCTGTACAAGATGTGAATGTGTCTGTATTTAATAAATCTAAAATGGGCTTTGGGAAAAGACCGTCTGATTAAAAAGGGTGAGATAAAGCGTGTGTCTTTTGAGTGGAGGTGGGTTTCTGTAGCCTGATTTTAAAAGAAGCAAAAAAGCCTGTCCATTAAATAGTTTTTCTGCCAAAGGCCAGTGCTTAATGGCTGAAGTGGCAGTAATTAAAGTGCTAATCTGTCATATTCCAAATAAACTCCTGTCGCGCTTATAGCAGGGTAGCATGGGATGTAATACCCGAGATACAGTACCATCCAAACTTAAGCTTAAGTTCCATTTCCTGTTTCAGTCCAATTCAATTTTATTTGTGTAGTGCCAAATCACAACATAAATTGTCTCAAAGCACCTTACATAGTGAGGTCAATATTACTATATTACAGGGAAAACCCAACAAATCCCACAATGAGCAAGCACTTGGCGACTGTGGAGGAGAAAAACTCTTTTAATAGGAAGAAATCTCTGGAAGAACTGGACTCAGTTGTGACCGGTTGGGGAGAGAGGAGAGGTGGGCAGAAAGAGGGGGAGAGGGGAGAGAGAGAGAGAGAACAGCTGTATAACTGTAGGTGAGGAGCAGGATTTTGAATTCTATTCTATTTATGTTGTCTAACTTGAAACATTTTGCTTAAATAGATTGAATGCAAATGTTAAAAAATAAATAAATTAATTTCTTTTTTTTATCGTGGCAGTTAGAGCAGCTAATGGCATGAGGGACACACACATACACGTGCACAGTTTCACTGATACACACTAACACAAGACGAGAATAGCGCCAAGGCTCACACACTTAATGTACACACACACCCATACCTCCATTTACACTCAAGGACCGCCGGTCTCCATCCACCTCACCGCATTCCATCCATAATATGCTGGTCTCACTCAAACACACACACACACGCACACACCTTCGTCTCTGTTTGATCCCCATTAATGGTTAGCCGGTTTGGGTTAAGCAGAACGGCGGGCTGCGGTTGCAAGACCTCCTAGCTAAACCCCCTTTCCAGCACTAATGACTGGAGGGGGCAATTCCCTTCTCTCGCTCTCCCTCCTACCCTCATCTTTATCCTCTGCCCTTCATCTATATTGCTATGCCCCACACCATCCCTGCCTTTATAAATCCTTGCATCGGCTGGCGCGCACAAACACACACACGCACACACACACACACAGACTCACTCCCATGTTTCCACCTAAGCCCAAATTGAGTCTTCCCCTCTCAACCGCCTTCTACTGATCCCATTCCCATGTTTTTAATGATGTCTTGCTATTGCTGCTCCTAACCCCCCCCCCCCCCCCCATATACCCACACTCATACCTCACACTATCGGTCTCTTTGTCAACGGAGGCTGAGGTGGGGAATTGAGAGAAGGATGGATAGATGAAGGGAAGAATGAGGAATTGAGTAATGATGTTTAGCGGGCTTGTTTTGAGCTAAAGGTGGATGGTACTGTAACACACAGACACAAATAATTTTCAACTCACAGGCTACGTGAACATGGCTGTATCAATCATGAGTAAATGGGGAAAAGAGCATGGTTGCATACCTCGTGTGTGTGTGTGTGTGTGTGTGTGTGTGTGTGTGTGTGTGTGTGTGTGTGTGTGTGTGTGTGTGTGTGTGTGTGTGTGTGTGTGTGTGTGTGTGTGTGTGTGTGTGTGTGTGTGTGTGTGTGTGTGTGTGTGTGTGTGTGCGTGCGTGCGTGCGTGCGTGCGTGCGTGCGTGCGTGCGTGCGTGCGTGCGTGCGTGCGTGCGTGCGTGCGCGCAGGATGATACAGTGTGTGTGCGTGTGCACGCGCGCATGCGCAAGCGTACATAAAAGCACGAATGGCTCAATTGGATTTTGTAATAATAATGGTGAGTATTTGTTTGTTGATTCAACCACATCTACATGTCTTTGTAGGATCTGCATTCCAAAACAAACTCAGCATTTAAATTCGAGAGAGAGAGAGAGAGACCGTGTGTGTTTGGGCTAACACTATTATTGTGTGACTTTTCATTCAGCGTCTGATTTCCCCTTCCACATTTGACCGAGACTCACATTCCTCCAAGGAATCTGTATTCATGCACATGCATCCGCACAAGTTCTGGTGCCATTCACAAACTGTAGGTTTCGGTCCCTACAATGGTCTGCATTGTGTTTGTCGTCTCACTCAACAAGGCCCCATCAAGTCATATCTTACCCATAGGGCTTTGTCTGACATCAATCCTCTCTCTCTCTCTCTCTCTCTCTCTCTCTCTCTCTCTCTCTCTCTCTCTCTCTCTCTCTCTGTGTGTGTGTGTGTCGATCTGTTTACATTCACATATTACTGGTTCACTGCCAATCTCATTAGCAAACACATTAGCACAGACTGACATCAACACACATAATAAGCAGCTGGTTGTATCAATCACGACTGACATTTTAGTGAACTAGATGCAGCTAATCAGTCAGTTCTAAGTAGCTCAAAGATTAATTCTCCACAATTTATCAAACTCTGGCCGACTGAGGAACTCCCAAAGTTAACAAGCGCATAATGCAGCATTGAAACATCAGCTAATGGTGGATGCTTTGTTCCATCATTCAGAGATCGCGTTAAGCAGACAGCAAGTGATTTGCTTAGATACAGAGTTCCCATTGGTCCTTAAAATCTTTGAAAGTTTTTGAATTTGGGGAAGAATCAGGGCCACAAAAGTTTTAAATAATAGACATGGGTCATTGAATGTGCTTCAATTGATATGGAATATGCAAAACACTTTGAGTAAAACTCAAAATGGTCAAAAGGTTGAGTGTAAAATGATGGACATTTCTCGCCCTCAATGATTACCATTGTGGCACCATCAGAAAGGGAGGGGCGACCAACATATTTTCATAATTGTGAAAACGGCGACTGAGGAGGGCACGTGGCGGCCATAGTAGTATAATTTCAATGTCGACTAACACAGTGGCCACACACTAGAAGTTTATGTACATAGTCAAGTGAGCAACGCAGCCATCAGATATTTTGGTGAGTGACAGTCATAGTTACATGTTGCCATGTAAAAAGTGCACTACGTCTGTGTACTCATTGAAGTATCAGGCTGACACTTGAATCTTGTGTCAAACGATGCCCTCTTGGGTCCTCGAATTTAAGGGGTATTGGGCAGCGAAAAACCTTGAAAAGTCCTTGAATTTGATGTTTAAGGTGCAGGAATGCTATAAATAGCGATGATTTTTTTTTACCACTTACTATTAATTATTTATTTTCTTCTCTTCCGTTCATGCAATGAGCAAACAAAGCATCTAACCTGTTAATTTAAATTTATGAGCATGACTCCAGTTCCATCTTTTCCACTCTCTGATTTGACAAGTGTGAAGCTCAAATGAATACTCGCATGTCCTCTACGCACGCACGCACGCACGCACACACACACACACACACACACACACACACACAGAGAGAGAGATTCTTTGACCAGGAGGTGATCGTTGTTATGTAAATGTTAATAGACCTGGTGCAAAGAGACGTAGATGAGAGCACTGTGACGAGAAGGGACGCTGGGGCAGGTGGGGGTGCAGCAATGTAGGTAGATGAAACTCAATTACAAGAATTCAAACCATTACAGCCCCTTTCTCAGTGTAGGGCAGTGCACATATTCGCTCAATGCATACATACACTCACATTTACATGTCCACGTGTTATGCCTCGAACCACACTCATTTGATGCAACGGTATCTTAGAGCCACGGAAAACAACAACAACCAAATCTATCAAACAGTCATAACAATGGACTGTATTACATATACCTACTTATTAAAACTTTTCCTAGACAAATCATTAATCATCTCATTTTAATTTGTTTTTGAAAACCTAATTCAATACAAAACGTATAATTTTTCAAGCAAAACTCCAAACATCTGCTGGTTCCAGCTTCTTGGTGATGTCCTCTTTGGCCTGTATTAAACTTTAATGGGCACTTAAACCCAATAATCCAACATTTTACATAAAGAAAAGAAGAGAAAGACCAAAAAATAATGATGGATGTTTCACATGTGCAAAGATATTGGCCAGTATACGTTTTCCATGTCTCAAAATCCATTAAAACTCACTTCTCTCTTTCTCTCCTAATTGGGTTTCCTACCTGTCTTTTCACCCCCCTTTTGCATTTGTGTGATTCTCTCATGTGCTTTTACACATTTAAAAAAAAAGAAAGAAAAAGTGTGCTTGATTGAGGGTTTTTGTGTCCCACCAGGAAAGTGTGCGCAGACACTTGTCTTAGGCGTGATGCTATCAGTCCTAATGGAAGTCTAGCTGCCACTAGATAGCTTTGTCTTTCTCTCATTTCTCTCTGTTTTACTCCGCCATCTTTTCATCCCTAAGGATGGCACGATAGAGTCGACTGATAGGGTTAGAAACCGGGCCGAGATGGATAGGGAGGTTAATGGTTTCTCCCTCCCTCAATCTCCCCCTCCTCCCCTTTCTTCTCAATCAACTATCAGTCGGCCGCACGATCGGTCCTCCTGTTGCTTGACAGTGATTGGGGCAGAAAGATGTGTCTCTGCCTGATTGTCGGGGATTGAGGCCAATCAAAAGCTGGCATGGCGCATGGAGCCGCTCCTGGGGGCACATCACTGTGTTCGCCCCCGTGCCTTAACCACAAGCCACTCTGGGTGGAGCAATGAAGTGTCGCTCATGCATGACAGCGCAGGGAATTGTTTCGAATTTGAGTCAAACAAATTCATGCACAGCAGGCGTCATCAGACCCAGTTATGAAGCATCAAACGAGGAAGAGCTCAGTGGAAAAGTGTCTTCTTCCAGTGTTCACTGCTAGAAATTACATAGAGAAAGAACATGTAACTATATGAAACACAACTGGAAAGGCCTGTATCCATTATAGGGAGTGCTGCAACAATGACTACATTTTAATTTCTGATTCATTTTTAATTAACTTTAGCTTAATTAAGATTTGATTTACTGGAAAAATGGCCACCACAAGTCTTCGCAGAGTCTTTGGTGACTTGTTTGTTTGTTTTATCAGATTATCATAATTCTTTCAGATCAACAGGCACATAACCAATTTCAAACATGTTTGGTGCAGGCAGGCAGGTTTTTTGTCTGATGGACACTGAGTGCGGTTACGGCTGTCTCCCCATTCATTTAGATATGGCCAAGATGGCTGCATTGAGACTTTCCAATAAGGACTTTGCTTCCATAAAGCAACTCCTGCAAGAACAAATAAAGAAAAGCAGTGTTTGTCCTCTTTTTTTGCCTCCTCTGCTTCTCTCTGTCTGTGTATATGGTGGTCGCTTGGCAGCACTAATGGAAATGCCAGCTGTGTGGGTCCTCACTCCTCACCAAGTCCATTTACTAAAGTGACAGAGTCATTTACCAGGCAGCGGGCCTCTCCCATCCTCACTTAATTAGAAGACCCCTAGGCCTGTCTACCTTAGCCGGTCACATTTACCTCTTTTCTTTCTCTACAGTTTCTATAGAGTCTTTGTTCCAATTCTTTGTTTTCTGTGGTTTTTCAATATCTGTCTCATCCTTTGTCTCTGTCTTAGTTTTGCTCCTTTGCTCTCTCGCCCTCACACGGAGCAGAGTATTATGGACTAATGGCTACACAAAGAAAGAGAAGGTAATTGACCTGTATCTCTTTTAGGAAGAGTTAATAGGAAAGTCCATGTGATGAGGAGAGTGATGGGTTACCACATTTTTACTTAAAGTACAATCATCAAGAGCCAGGAGATTTATTGTTGTTGTTGTTTAATGTTTGGAGCATTTTTTAAGATTTATTTAACAAAAACTCAAAACTTAAGTCAGTGTCTAGTTGGAATGTGGTTGCAAGCACACATACATACACTAAGAAAACACCGCCACAGCTCCAGGATAATCTTAATGCTGTGTATGTTCTCTCGTAGAAATTTCTAAAAAGAAGGGAATTGGATTTGTCATATTTATTGGCCTCAAACTCACAATATATGCGCACACAAATGACAAATAAGTTGTGTAATCAGCCGCTTTTTTACTGGAATGGAGTAAAGAGGGAGAGATGGAAGCAGTATTTCAGGGAAAGAAAAACAAAGGATGGAATGAATAACTGACCTCGGTGCAGGAAAAAAAAGGATAAAAATATAAATTAAAGAGGCGATAACGCAGGAGAGCCGATCGGAGAGGGAGAAGCAACTGACAAAATACAATAGGAGAGAGATAAATATAGTGAAGGAGGCAGAAAGGGCAGTGGGCAGAAGAAATACAGCAGGGAGTGAGTTTTGAGAGAGGAAACAAGAGATTACTGCTTTCACAGTGGGCATTATTTTCTTCCACTGTGACACACAAAGACCTAATTTACTGAAGCAGGTCTGTGGCAAACAATTTGAGTTGACCACAATGACCAGACCTGTCCATAAACCCTCCGCAGTGTAACAGCTATTTAGTATTTGGACATCATTCAGCAAATTGGATGTGACAGCAGATGATTTTTGTGATTGCTGTCCTTCACTGTCCATCCCTCCCCACTACACGACCTTTACCCGCCCAGCCTCTCTTTGGCCATCCCTCGAAACCTCTCCGTCCTATTCAGTGCCAAACTCTGCAAGGGGTGTTTGCTTTCCTTCTTATCGCCAGTCAGTCAACACATCGAGCTCCTACCCAGCCATTGATGTCGTAAGCCCCTTACAATCCAGTCGATGCACACATGCTAACCTAGCCTTTGATACAACCACCCCCACTGGCCCCCTTGAGCAGGTATTCCAGCTCTGGAAGCACTGTCTCACTTACACAGACAACCTGTTGAGAGCTGTATTGCACAGTGCCTTAGGGTTAGCTGGTGCGCTACTAGCTGTGCAGAACTGTCACTGCACAGTAATGACAGCCACAACACTTTTTTTTTTGCAGCTCCAGCTGCACCCTAACATAACGGTCCACTTGTATCTGTCTTTATTTCTATATCTCTGTCATCCTGGGGCATTTAGTGGCAATATAGGTAGATATTGATTTCCCCCCCCAATTGCACATGGCTGTACACCGCCAGACACATATGAAAGCACAAGAAGATGGAAGATGATCGGGGTTATTAAATTAGTGCAGGTGTGGTTAGTGGCAGTCAACTGAGAAAAGTCGATGGAGGGATGAAGATGGTCGATGACCTCTACTCATCCTCCTCCCCATGCTGCCTGCCACTAAACTGTTGCTGCAGCTTTGTACTAGAAATTCTGCAGTAAAGAAAAAATATGCATTTAACATGCAACATCTTTCCCCCCCACATTCATGTGTGAAAAGCTAACTGCATAACACTTTTGACCTTTGAAAGCTTCTCAGTGAAAACAAGTTCCTCGTGATGGTCCCTTTGCTGCAAGACTAGAGCCATCGGAGTTTCAGTATAAAGCACTAGAGGCACAGTGGCAGTTGTTCAGGGAGACATGGACGTAACTAATTTATGAGTTTCAAGCAGATATGTATCTATAAATAACTGAGAATAAACTGTGATTTCTTCCTCTTGGCTCCCAGACATTGTAACCCACAGAAGAGGCTCTCATCTGACAGACGTCTCTGCTACACCCCCTCCTCTTCTCCTCCACTATAGACTCTCCCTGTGTTAGAATGTTTTTTTAAAAAAAGTATAGCCAGCTGCAACAAGGCCAATCCTTTTATGTCTTTAGATTTTAACAACCAATGAAAAGCCACGCTGAAAGCTTTACTGGTCCTGTGGGTTTTGGGGGCGACCGTCGCAAAGCCTGTTAGGCGGGACGCTAAAAGGCAGGTGATATCGCTCTGTAAAAACAGATTGGAGAGGAAAGGTGGAAAGTTTATAGCATAAAGGAAGATGTCATGGCATTGTGCTACGGCCAGCGTGGAGGACTGACAACAGGGGAAGGGAGAGCGAGGAAGGGGAATTGAGTTACAGCAGTGGATGCTATTGTAAATAAGGAGATGGCAAGAGAGGAGATGGCGGCCTTGGTTTATAAGGTCATTTAAAGGAGTAATGTGGCGCGCTGTCGGGAATTGGCTTTCATTAAAAGAGCCATCGAGAGAGACAGAAAGAGTGTGTGTGTGTGTGTGTGTGTGTGTGTGTGTGTGTGTGTGTGTGTGTGTGTGTGTGTGTGTGTGTGTGTGTGTGTGTGTGTGTGTGTGTGTGTGTGTGTGTGTGTGTGTGTGTGTGTGTGTGTGTGTGTGTGTGATTGTGTGTGTGTGCGTGCGAAGGCAGGCAATGTGCCTTACACATGCATCCACACATTGTGTGGATCTACATGCAGTTATACATCTAAAGTCCCGGCTCCAGTAAAGCATTATATAGCCCCACTGGGATAAACAACCTAGCCCCCCTTCCACATCAACAGCTCTGCAACACTCCCACTCAGCAGAGCCCACCATGTCTTCACCACCACCAGTACAGGGACAGTTGTGAACAGTGTTCTATATATGCATCATTATACAGGGCAGTGATAAGGTTATGATAGCTCACCAAGGAGCAATAGTGTTAGTATGATTTATGTGGGCCATTGGCCTTAATCACAGTCACAATGATTCATGTAGAAGAGAGGGACATTTGGTTGATGTCCTCGATAATATGACGAACAGACCATTCTCACTTCCTCTCCATTTTCTCCTTTTTTTCCTCAAATCATAAACTGTGTGAAAGACATCCTGTAAAGATTTTTTCTCCAATCACATATCCCCATAGCTACGTCTCCCTCATCCATCTATCCATTATCTGCTCATCCATTCACTCTCCTTTTCCTCCTCAGAGGAACCCCAGTTCCTTGTTCCATCCTTCTTTCAGCTGAAAACTAGACTCTCACTTGTTCTGACAATGACACATAGCAGCCGTCTGCCACCATATCCCATCTACTCAGCGCAATGTCCTGGCCAATTCTCCCTGTGTGTGTCTTCCATTACACCTCCATTTAAGTCTGTTCATCCATCCATCCCAGCCAGCCAGCACTACTTCCAGTAGATGACCACCACCCTCTCTTCCCCCTCCGATCCTTGCTATTGCTCGTTTGCATCATTTCATCAGTCTTTCCCTCTCTCTCTCTCTGGGCAGAAAGCCAGTGAGAGAGCTACAGCACATAGGCCTGTACTGCCTCTTTATTGGAGGAGTAACGGCGTGTTTTAGTCTGTAGAATGAGGTTCTCGGAGAAGGATGATTCTGGGAAGATTCTTCGGCAGAGTAACCTGTGCAAGGAGCATAGAGATGGAAATGAATAATCTATAGTGGGGAAAAGAAGGAAAGAAGAGAATAGAGAAAAGAAATAACGAAGGGATTAGTGACACACGGCGTCAAGCCCTTTTGTCGGCCTGCCCTCTGCTTGAGCAAAATTTGTTCCGTCAAAGAGTCCCAAAGCCAGTCTGATACAAGACATTTCAGAGCATAAATGAGTTCCATCATGTCATATCTATCTCATATCTGTGTTACACTTGAAGCTCACAGAGGATTCACAGTACCAGTTTAATATTTTAGTGTTGAGTTCCTTTGTCTGCCTGCTTTCCATCCTCTAGCTAACCAGCTTTATCTCTTACCTCGGGCCTCAGCTCTCTTTCTGCCATGTGCTTTTCCTTTTCTTATCCCTCCATACATCTCCCTCTGTCTCCTCCCTCCCATCCCAAGCTCATAAAAAAGTCTGCCCCCACCGGGGCCGACACCACTTTGGTCTCCACGTAGCACTTGGACGGAGTTCTCATGGTTAAATCTGCCTGAGTGTCTGTGTTATAATAGTGTTACCCAGGGGTAGGGTTGTTAAACCCCGTTACTTACTGATCAACCACCACTACACGCACACGCACACACACACACACACACACACACACACACACACACACACACACCATGAAACAGGGATCAAATGACTCATCAACTTGGGGCCCACTGGTGAAGAGAGGTTGAATGTGACACTTGCAACATGTGCAAACACGGACGCGCAACACATGCGGTTACTTTTTAACACACTAGCATTGTGTGCATATGCTAGCAATCTGTCTGTCACACACCTACACACACTTGTGAATATCTTGAAATAAACACACTTTCAGACCCATTCGGGCCGTGTTGTGATCCACCTGTCATCACCTTAAACTAGAGTGGGGGTCTAACTTGAGCACTTAAGCTTCTTAGGCAACATCTGTAGCCTATCACCAAGCTTGTACTTCACTACACACACACACACACACACACACACACACTCACACTCACACTCACACACTGGTCTGTCTGTAGATGTGTTTTCATTGGTTGTTAAATCTTTGAAGTAGGGAGAATTGGCAAAAATATCTTCACAAGAATGGTTTAGATTAATAGCTTGTCAACACAACCTGACCAAAGTCATGCGCGCACACAAAAACACACACACACACACACACTGATCTGTCCTTCTGCTCACATGCTTCCCGTGGGTGTTTGAGGTCACCTGTCAATCACAGTACACTGTTTCCACGGCCACCTGTCAGGTCTCCCAGGATGCATTGCAAGATCTCTCCTGTACACGCTTGACTGGAGGCTGTCACACACTGCTGGACCAGAAGCGCTCACCAGAACACACACATCTCACAGAGAAGCTGTCTTTCTCTGCAACATACACACAGTCATACACAAAAATTTGCACTCTCTTACTATTTGCTGAGCAACATTTAGAATTTTGTCTGATGAGCCATTAAATTCTCATCTCCATACAGCTGAATGTACATTACAACTCGTTATCTCCCTCCCTGTGTCTAGGTGGTGAGAGTTCCAGTGGAGAGCTGTGAGCAGTACACCACTTGCGGGGAGTGTTTGGGCTCCAGAGACCCTCACTGTGGATGGTGTGTCCTCCACAACGTGTAAGTGCCACACACTCATGCCCACATGACCATGTAGTATAGTGGATCATTGTGAAAGAAGTGTTTCAGTGTTAGGCGCATGTGTCAGCTGATCACGCTGGAGCGAAAACACGCTGCTCCTAGAAACACATCACGCTCAGCAGATTCACCCCTTGTTTAAAGGAAAAGTTCACCCCTAATATAAAATGTACACTTTGCTCTTCTAGTGCTTATTTTCAAGTTACTGCCCTTAAAAAAAACTTGGTTTGAACAAATCATGTCTGTCAATGATTTAGTAATCAGTTTGGTTCATACATTTTCCTTCATATTTCCCATCTTAACATAATTCAGAGATCAAAGTTTGCACTGCAGGTAGCAGAGAGAAGACGAAAAACGCAGTCAGTCGCTCCTTTGAATGTGGCCTGCATTGACCTCCGAATTATTTTTAAGACCTTGTAATAACTTAAGTGAAATACGTCTAACAGATATTAATTAGTTTCATTTATGATTCATCTCGGACTTCTACAATGGGAAGGCTCCTGCCAGTAAAGTGATGCATTTATCCTGTGTAAGTCTGTCAACTAGCTAAACCTGCTAGTAACACATTAATAAGGACAAAGCTTGGCTGCCTGCATCACGTACACTCCCATTCATCTCAGTGGAGTTCAGCTTATTACCTTGCGGTAGTGTTTGGAGTTTGTACTAAGTCTTGTTTTTTTGTGTTTCTTTGTTTGTTTAAGGCCATTTATATGTAACAGAAGATTTGTGGTCATGTTTAGAATGTTATCACCCACTCCTCTTGTGATGTAACACCGTCTGTCTGTAATCTCTTTTGGTTTTCTCCTTTTGACTTGAAGGTGTGTGTGTGTGTGTGTGCACGCACAGACAAGAGAAAGTGTGAAAACTGTTACGCGTTATTGAAAGGTGACAGGATGTTCAACCACATTTGGAACACCTCAAGCATTTGGCTTACTGCCATCTCGCACTGCATTAATTAAACTTACAAAACGTATCACCAACCTGTCTATCCTCAAGGCAGAAACACACACACAGACACAGCAACCTGGTTTCTACATTTTAACAGAGAAACACACACACACATATGTATGCACATAATTGATATTACACACACAAATCACGATGGACTTGAACCAGTGATAACCCTCTGTTTGAGCACATTTTGACCTTGCGTCTCGAATGCAGCTTGCTCATTTCCTACCTGATAATGTTGCCAAATCTGGTCGAGGCTCTGGCAGACAAAATGGGCAAGTGGCATTAATAGGCAAATTATTTATAAGCCTCATTTCAGCCCTCTGGTGCTTTTAGCCACAACTTATTAAGAGCCAGGGTAGTTTCATCAACAGTGGAATTGAAGGGTGAATAAACGCATACATGCACGTACACACACAGACACACACACACACACACACACACACACACACACACACAGACACACACACACCTAGGTGTTTGTAGGCAAATTAGCACACTTCCTTCACACAAATTCACACAGGACAAACAGGAGAAAGAAAATGAGAAAATGTTCATACCTTTGCTTCTCTTGTTACACGTACTCTTTCGTGTGTTTGTTGGTGACTCTCAGGGGAGTGGTTGGTGACAGGTTTTTTTTTTTTTTTGCTGAGCGTGAGTGAAGGCAAACTAAACAAGGGGATGGAGGGCTGCTGTGTGGAGGAGGCAGTTAGCATTTTTTTCTGCCTCCCTCTTATTGTTAAGGCCTTGCAGAGTGCCACATCAGCACTTTCCTCTTACCACTGGGACCAGTTGTTGGTTGGGCGAGGGCGAAGTGATAGCTAATGCATTATAAATAGCTAATAGTAAAACCGCTACGATACGGGGCTGTATGCTGATTTTAAGCACGATCAGTCGGCTCGTAATAAGCAGCAGCAAACTGCTGACCTCATTGATATATGGCAGGTAGGAATTGTATCAGTTTTACGGTTCAGGGGAACTTTAATGATTGTCTGTATATCTCCTGAGAAGTTTGAATCGGGTGGAGCTTTAAACCAAAAAGATTGGGGGGGGGGGGGGGGGGGGGGGGGCTGTGTGTTCATGTAGCTTAGTGCTTCTTGCACAAATGTCAGGGCCAATGAGATAATGATGTAAAGTACCACAGTAATGGCTGCGGGAAGCTATTAGCCTATATGTCTTGTGTTATTGCTCCCATTTGTGTGACGGTGATGGCTCTGCATGTTTGTCATCTTAATATGATTGTCATATTAGCGTTACAGTTGCTCATATCCTCTCTCTTTTTTCTCTCCTACCAACACATCTTGTCTCACTCATCTGTGCTTTCCTCCCTTTCTCCTTACTGCTCTTCCCATCACCCCCATCACCCAACCCACCAACCCCGTCCTGTCTTTCTCCTTCTTTTTGTTTGTTATCCCCTAGTTGTTCACGTAAGGACCGTTGTGAACGAGCAGGAGAAGCCCAGAGGTTTGCCTCTGACCAGAGGCAGTGTGTGGAGCTCACTGTTCAACCAGGAAACATCTCTGTCACCATGTCTGAAGTCCAGGTATGCCTTGTCAGGTCTATGGTCCCAAATGTAGTGGACTTTATGCTGTTTTATCTTTTCAAAACGCCGAGTGTAGAAGCCTTGCTTTTCAGGTGAAAAGGTTCCGATCCCTTAAACATATTACCGTCTGTAACAATACGCAACAACTGTATTTTAAAGCAATGCCTTCATTAATTTCCACCTGTTCCAAGATTTACACTTGAGACACAGCTCTGTTCTGCCTTTCGGCCTTCAACATCTTTATCAACATGTATTTTTAACCTACATACGTAAGTGAATTGTGCCAAACCTTTCTGATTGAAATGCCTCAGAAATACCAAATTTCTCTACCAAAAAATTCCATCTGCTTTTCTTCCGCAGTGAACCATACAGGAGAAACTTTTCTACTGTATTTCTTATAGATCTAATTGGGCGACTGCACAATTCGAGAAGGTCACAATAGGACAAGACCATGAATTTTAAGTGTTATTGTAGCAATTAAAATCCAGAGTACAATCTCTACAGAAAATTTTCTTTCAACTTGTCCACCAGCAAACTGTTTCCATTATAGAGAGAACCAGAAACATAGTAACAACGGCAGACACATCCCTTAGTGTAGCTGTTGGTGTTGTACATTGTTAAGTGTCATTGTAATTATACCTCAGTGGACATTTACATCCAATTTACAGAACATTACGCAGAGGGTGGCGCTTTAAATCATGAACATCTAATCAATAATCTACATCTCGTCAGTCTTGCCATCTATATTATGAACATTTCTTAGCACGTGTATCTGTGCACAGCATGCACAGTACGTGTGTCAGCAGCTCCTCAGTGAAACCAGTCTGCCTCACTGTCTTTCTGCACATTAACATGTACACATTAACCTTGATGTAATAGCTGCTGCAGTGACTGACGCACACATATAGGTACACACAGTCGCTCACCCTCTTTTATTCCTTCTACTGTCACAAAGAGCCCCCCCCCCCAAACACCCATTAACCCTCATGTCATATCTTATAACAATCCATGTTCACCATGTCCTTCCATTGATCTTGCTCTGACTGTCTCTCTCCCCCTCTCCTTCTCTCTAGCTGGTCCTCCAGGCTCGTAACGTGCCCGATCTGTCAGCAGGGGTCAACTGCTCCTTCGAGGACTATGTAGAGACGGAGGGACGGATCCAGGGTGGACACATCTTCTGCCTCTCCCCCTCCATGCGAGACATCATCCCGATCACAAGGAACAAAGGTCGGGACAGGAAGGGTGAAGGATGATGAAGTCATCGGGGTAGTGACGTCATTGGGGGGGGTTGGTAGTGGGCAGGCAGGGCAGGGACATGGGGAGTTTTGGTGAGGAATATGTGAAGAATTCAGTAATGAACTCCTTATGTTAATACTCCTTATTCTACTTAACACTAGTCACTTTGTCTCATTAAATTTTTCTGTCTTTCATCAACATTGGCTGATATGTCTCCCCCTATGGTGCCTCCCTGTTCATTTATACGTCTAAAGCCCTGCATTGACCAAAACAGAATTTTAATATTACCAGATGATTCGCTTAGTGCATCTATATTCAGAATACAGTGTCACCACCAATAACGCTTGCACGTTCCCTTTTCAAAGCGGCAAACACTAGTCTTCATTTATCTACTGAAAATAGAACAGTTTTTGAATTCCCATTATCATGCATTATGCACTGTTGTCAGTTTCATTTTTTTTTCTATCTTAAACGACTCTGCTTATGCTTCTAACTTCTTTTCAAAGCTGCAACTTCCTTGTGGTTTATTGTTATATTTAGAAATATGTTCATGTCCAATTCTATCAGACCACAAAGATAAAAACTTGTTCGGTATTGACAGTCAAAGCAGTGAAACTATGTCAGACAGTGTGTGACGGGTTTCTTCAGTAGTTTCTTCAACTGAAGACAATTTGCCCCATTATGAGATCTCATCAGCTCTGGCACCAAAACGCTGATTGGTGCTGCTATTTTTAATGCCACCCTACTGCGGGTGTGACATACGAGTGGTGTGTTGCTAAGCTACGGTGTTTCTTTGTGTGTGCGTGTTATCTTTTGAGGTCACACAAGGGGAATTCAAATCTGAAGTGTCTCATTTAATAGTTTTTTTAATATACACACAATTTATCATGTTTATTCTGTCATTAAACAGAGTTATTGGGCATTATGTTTGCAGTGTTTAGTTATTCATTTGTTTTACTCTTCTCTAAAACTTTAATAATTAGAAAAATAGACATAGACACATAAATTTGTTTTCATGTTTCTGTTTGGTGCAGGTGACAAGCGTGTGGTGAAGCTCTATCTGAAATCCAAGGAAACAGGCAAGAAGTTTGCCAGCGTCGACTTTGTCTTCTACAATTGCAGCGTCCACCAGTCGTAAGTTAAAATAATTAAATTTTTCTTTAAACATTTAATCAACAGTTATGTTTTTGTTCTTTCGCCCAATTTAAGTCTTTTCCGTCTTGATCTTTTAAGAGATTCTCTCTATCTGGTCTCCCCATGGGCTGTCTCATGTTACTGTCCGCAACACACACACACACGCACTCAGATATCCCAACCCCTCCAACCCCAATGGGTGTGTTACCATTGGAGTAAAAAATCGAATGTGCCTTATATGACGATCAGGATATGAGATGGTAATTCTACTCTTATATCCGACAACACACATTAATAATACTTTAATGATTAATTAATCACGCAATGATCTTTCATAATGCCTTCCAATCGTAGATTATGAACTAATTTATCCCTCTTCATAAAACAAATAGATAGTTCCAGCTTTTCTGAGCTCTAACATTTTCAGCCTGGTATTTACATAATAACGGTTGTTCTTTAGAATAGTCAGTCAAGTCCTGTGCCTTTTGGTTTATTGTCCTTCACACTCCCGATGCCCTCAGCCCCCTTCCCAACTCCAGTTCACTGCCTCTCCAAATCCACCTTCTGCCGAAAATCTCCGCTATCTGTCCAGCCACACCTCCAGATCAGTCCTACCAGGAGCCTGATGCACCCTGCCGGGGTAAAAGAATCCTCCAACTCCTAGGCTCCGCCCCACATGATACCCTACCTCCTGTCCATCCGTGGCTGATCCATGGGAGTCTGAAACGTCTGCTGGGGTATTAGCCTCAGGGCAGCAGATGGCTCAGAGGCCCCTGGAGTACCCCAGGGCTCCATCATGACTTCCCTCTGGATGTTAGATGAGCCTCCTTCGAGGATTGCCCACAAACAGACATGCACATACACAGACATGCACAGCCACACCTCTCTCTGCTCTGTCACTTACATCTCATTGAAGCCCTGAATGTCCTGGACACCTAATCCGTGACTGTGACCTTTAACCCAACTCACCCCCCGCCTCCCTGCCCTCTTACACAAATCCCCTGCCACAACAATGACGATTAGCTCAGGTGGTTAAGGGTGTAGTGGTTTACAATGTCAACTCACGGTTAATTCATCTCCCATAAGGACCCCATGGTGTTTGCTCTAACTCCTGGTGCCTTTTACTGTCTAGGGTTTATCTTCTACAACATGTTGAATGCTGTGACTACAAATTGCTTCATGTTAAAACAGCAAACACACAATTAGATAAAAGGTTCAACATTGTCTCCCGTGTATGTGTTAGAGTATGACGTCACATTAAAGACACTGATATAGCAATGACCTCACAAACCAAGAGAAGGAAATGTATGAAAAGTGACGCACACAAGATAGTTGCCAATTTCAAGATATTACCGCAATGAACGCTGATTAAATCTGCCCCCTGGGCTGATCTAATGCAGCCTCCGAGTGATGTAATGGACACGTTTAATGAAGTTACAGATATGGCACTTTGCATCTTCTGCAGCGACTGATGGCAGAGAGATATGCTGAGATAAGAATCCCATTTTGTGCTGGCACTTCGGCCCGCCTACTGGCTCTGCCCTCCGGGTGTCAGTGTGTGGCGTCTGATGAGATCAGACTGGTAATGTCGTTGGCGGAATGACATCAGGCCCACACAACCACATGCGAGTCCCAGCAGAATGTTGGTCATTCTTAACAGAGCTACGTTTTCCTCTGATGGGCTTAGTATCAAAATATTGCCGCCTTTAATATGGTGAGGGATGCAGACATTCTTGCGTCAAACATGAACACATTTCCTAGCAGACACAAAATAAATGTAAATAATTTCCTGTTCATCTGTTTCATCAGTATCATACGATACTCAACTATTTCCTACAGTATTGATATGTGTGCGTTATACCGGTAATTGTAACTACTTTTTGGAAGGAAAAATGTGCCAGAAATTGCTTCATCATGTTTCCTAATAGTTTACTCTCACATACACCAGCATCCAACCCCCAATCCCCCCAAAAACACACCCCCTCCTTCTCATTTACTCAACTGATTACGTTGTGGCCCTTGCCTTTTCAAAAATGCCATAAATTTGCATAGTGGTATTAATCTAATTAGATTTCCCACTGTTTCAATTTAAGGTTTGCTGAGATTTAAATAGAAAATCACCCAAAGCCATGATTGCTCCTTAATTAAATATTTCCATACACCCTTTCTCATTCCACCTCCTATTTATTTAAGATATAGGAGGATAGTCCGCCAATGAGTCAGGGTTTAAATGTCTGCATGAGGCTGTATGACAAACCTTTTTTTGCAATCCTTGATATGGCATGAGCAGAAATATAGTAACATTTTGTGGATCCAAGTTAAAACAGGGGAGAATAGTGTAGTTGAAAGGATTTGGGAGAATTATAGAAAGGATTTTTAGCATTTTCCAAATATTGCCACCAATTATTGCCCTGTGAAAGGCACATTCATATTGCACAAGTTTTCCATAAACTAAACTCAAATGAATTAATGAAATGATGTGCATGAAAACTAGCCCCTAGGTGTTTTATCTACCCCCCTCATAATTTAAAGGGATCCAGTAATGATAGGATATACTACTCTAGGACCATTAAATTATTCACCTCCACTCCTTTGAAGTGAAGGGTAGCCTGTAAATAACTCATCTTACAACTCATATTTGCCAAGTGCAGGAGTGTCAAATGCTCCTCACTAGGAGAGCAGATTGTATTTAGCACTCTAAACTGACAGAAGAGAAAGAAGGAAATCACAGCCTTTTGTGTTGTGCCCGAAAGAAAACACTACAGCTCCAAAGCTAGCGTGGCTTGATTAGCATGTGAATATGAACGGTTTTAAATTTGCATTATGAGTGCGGCCATACGGGGAGCGTGTCTGTGGCTGCTCAAAGCCTCTGAGTGGCTATAGGCAATGGCGAGTGACAAGAAGGAGCAATATAGAGATACTGGGGCTCCACAGAAAGGAACCCGCCCCTCGACACGAAAAGAAGAATTATTGTACGCCCCGAAATGGCCCTGGGTGGGCTTTCTCTTAAAAGGGTTTGCGCCCAGGCTAAAAGAGAGGTTTTGAGATCCTAAGGCGGTCCATGACGGGGGGCCCTGGTTACTCGAAGGAACCAAAGAGCGAGCAGTAGGGGGTTGTCAGACGGGGCCTACTGCTGGCCTTGGGTGGCACACATAATGGCACCCTCTTTTATTTCAAAGAGCATGATCATAAAAGTCACAGAAAGTTGGTTACCTGCTGATATTTTCCTCATTATTTCAAAGACAACAGTACACTAACAAGGTTGATTTGACATGAATAAAAGATACGAGTCAGATATAAATGGTTAATATCGGGGCTTCGTGACAGATGTGTGGTCGGGTGTTAGGGAGTGATCTGCTAACTGTACATTGTACTGTTCTCTGCTTGGTTCTGGTCACCTACTGTGTTAAGTGGGTGCTCTACTGTATTTTGATGAGCACATATCCATTTGTGGCCACCAACAGAAAAAAGACTGAGCTAAAAAGACACGGAGTCTGAGCTCAGTATGCTAACCGATCATAGTGTTGCCTAATCGCTTTGCCTCCATTTGTTGGCAACATTGACAAATCTCCCACTTGCTCTTGCGTGGTATTAAGAGGCCTGTTATTTCCTTAGCCACACATCCCTCATTCTAAATGGACAGCTTCTCTCAGCACAATGCTAAATTGGTCAATTAAAGCGGCAGTGGGATTGAATTTAGCTCCAGCTCCTGATCTCGCTCAAAAGGAGGGGTCTGGGCTGGAAATGATCGCTTAAAGTGCGCACCTACCAAATGAGTGGCCCTAATTGATCCAAATGAATCCACGTCAGGGTTTGATGGATTCATATGTGGGCTCCATGTCTGAGCTCACGAGTTAAGGCCCTCATGTTTTATTCGGATGAGGGGAAGGGTAGCTGGCATTTTACTCAGGGTTAAAACACACTCAAGAGCTTGTCAGGAGCGTGCTCACTGCAGTTCAGACAGATGCACAAATTCAAACCTGGCAGACGGGGTTGAATACAAATTAGCCTGCATGGTGAGAATCTCGATCGTCTCTTTTATTGTTATGGTTCTAGACTTGCTTACCTTGACTGTATTAAATGTTGAACTCTATTATATTCTCAACAAACCATATGCTCACGCAGACCTTAATTGCCAAATGAGTCACAGAGAGGCCATTCAGGAAGTGAACTAAATCTTCAAGACAAAAGGCTTGAATAAGATTTGTAATAAAATTAATGTTTTATTTTGTAACTCATAATGGCTACATTAGATAATGCTTCGCACAGAAATGAGACGTATATTATTTAAACATCTCTCGAGGGCAGAGAGAGCACCAATAACATGAAGCTGTGTTGATAAACTGTGGGCTTTAACCTGTCATGCTGTCCTCCATGGGTCCCCTTAGGTGTGATGCACACACACACACACACACACACACACCCTCCTCAACTTCCAACCTAATGTTTCCTCCCTCTCCCTTGAGACGCCCATGCGGAGCCCCGCAGGCTACACCCCCCTTCCTTCCTATTTTTTCCTTTCTCCCTCTCCCATGATACCTGGTGTCTCCACCTCTCTCAGGGAATCCACCTGCTTTTGATCTCTTTCTCTCTTTCTCTCTCTTCTCTCGCCCGTCTCAGTCCGTCTATCTGCACCTCGCTCAGCTAAAACTGGTGAATTTGAAATGGTGGAGCGCTCGTAGCCCTGCGGATGAAAGAGAGCTTTAGACAAAGAACTGGGGGGGGGGGCTTTTTAAAAAGACTCGAGCAAATGAAAGGGATGGATAGAGAGCGAGAGAGGTAGAGACCGGGAAAAAGATAGAAAGGCTCAGGACTGAATACATGGAGAGTATGATACATAGGTATAGGAAGAAGAGAAAGAGGGGGATTTATGCAGAGAGTGGGCCAATTGTGAGGCAGATCATTGAACATATAGAAGAAGCAAGAGATGCACAGTTACAAGCGAGTGGGGGGGTGTTGAATAAGAAAAGTGGGGGGGGGGTTAACACAGTGAATAGTTGGGATGGGAAATGAAGGGTGAAAGAAAGAAAAGAGGCTTCCAGACAGGGCAAGAAAAGCCCAGACTCAACACCTGGATAATTAATAGACTGATGGTGAAAAGGAAAACAACAGTGGCTTCAGTGTTTACGTTTATGTTTAGGTCCTTATCGCTACATTTTTCTCCAACCCACTACTTTTTAACATAGTTCATTTCTTTTGTTGTACATAGTGGTGGATAAAGGTCAGTGAGATAATGATTATTGTAATGCACTCAAACTCAAACTCATACATCCTTAAAAAATCCCACTCTGTATACCCTTAGATTGGCTCTAAATACTAAATACTACAGCCATTTTCCTTATTTTACTTTGAGAGATGAAAAAGGTAATGCAGACCTTGAATCTGTTAGTATGCAAATACTGTAAATTCTCACCTCATTCTGTCTTTCTGGTTTTTTTTTTTTAGTTTGCCCTCACCTCTCTAGTCTTCCTGACTCCCTAACCATCTTGTCTCCCTCTGCTTTAGCTGCCTTTCCTGTGTAAATGGCTCCTTCCCCTGCCACTGGTGCAAGTACCGCCACATGTGCACCCAGAACGCCAATGACTGCTCTTTCCAGGAGGGACGTGTCAACATCTCTGAGGTAAGATCAACACTGAAGATCTGCACATAATGCTCTCATTATCACAGCTTGTTTTTTTTTGTTTTGTTTTTCCTAATGCATTTTTTGTTTCACTTGTCACTAATATATGAATTCCTGAATTAAGCTTAAGAACTTTGGTTATTTCATAGTCTCGCTGAATGTAATGTTTTCTACATATCACAAGCAACTCTAACGTAGTTCCTCATGATATGACCATTATTTTTAACGTACAGTGCTGTGGCTGTGATTGCACAGTGAAAAGCTTATTTGTTTTCTCCAACATGCAAAATCAAATTACAGCAACATTGGCACAAACTGCATTCAGCTGCACACACCTTTACCTCCTCTCTCTCTGTGGCTTTGTGTGTCTACTTCCAGTTTGTGTAATAGTGGCTCTTGGCACAGTGACAACAGCTTGTGTACTGTGCAGCAATAATTCTGTCGTGGCCCATAAGGCCATAAGCAGGCCGCGATGAATGACTGACTATGGAAATACTGCCTTGTTCTTACATAGCGAAATGCTGCATTAGCATAAAAGGTAATATCAATCGTGCCGAGTGCCGGCTGCAGGGGGCGACTTGCAAGGCATAACAAGTGTTTCACAACTGCTGGGGTTTATGGAAGGATATTAGTGATGGACACATTGCAATGTTTGACTTTGGTCTTCTTCCTCTGTCCCTCTCTCATACACACCAAACACAACCCTGCATATATTAACATGCACAAAAATGCGTTCAAATACATCTCTTCTCAATGGACTTACAGATGTAAATCCGCTGCACTCCCAAGTGACTGACAGTCATGCTGCGTTTTATCTGACTGACACCTCACACATAAATGCACACACGCTTACAATTTCACCTTATCTCTCAATGTTTGTGTTCTGACTCGCACTTTTTTCCCTATACAGATTAACCCCCTCCCCCTTGTTGGTCAGTCTGAATCACAGGCCTTTATTAATTGGTCAACCTTTATCCAATTACGTTCGTCTTTATCTCTTCTCTCACCCGGAGCTGTGCAGACTCCCAAACCCTTCCGTGATAAACCACAGTCTCCATGCCCGTCCAAAACAACACACGGACCCAGCTTTCACGCCTCACGGAGCTAACGTTAGCGGATTAGTGCGCCCATCTGCAAGACATGGGGAGAGCGCTGGCTAGCACACTCTTGAGCTGAGAGAGGCCAGAGGGGCAACGGATGGATTAACAGGAAGGGCCTGCAGTGCTGAAAGGAAAAATATAGGAAAACAGGATGCAGAGTGCAAGTAAACATATAAACTCCACAGTAATATTGGCAAGCCGCAAGAGATGAAGACGATGAGAGGTGTAGGGTCTACATCTACATCCACGTGCTTATTACTGTAATTACAGTTTGAGAGACACAGGGACCTCAAAACAGTTTCTTAATGGTATAGGTAAACAAATTTTTGTTGCAGTATGTTGAGGTAGAGGATTGGTTCTGAAGAGGATTGGTTCTGAACAGTCTTGTCAAGCTCAAACAGAGACTCCATAATAAAAGAAAGGCGGGAAATGGCGAGACTGGGAGAGTAAGAGAATGAGAGAGGCAGCAGGGTGAAAGAAGGGACAGACAGACAGACCGACCGGCTGATGGTGGCATGTGCACATAGAGCCCTCTCCTGTCACCTCGTCTGCCCAAGAAACCACTAACCACATGCTCCACGGGACAATCTGCACTGACACACACACACTCTCACAGGTGCACCACCGAAATACGTTGTGTCTTTCATGCAAATGTGTAAACATTTTGACAGTGACATGCGCGTGCACACACATACACAGAGTCATTCATCATCCTTCTCCTAGCTGCCATATCCATTAGTTGCGCTCTCAAGGCCCCAACTAGTACAGCTTTTCCTGTAGGCTAGACTTATCCCTCTCCTCTCCAGGGCCCATCTCTCTTTCTCTCCACCTCATTCCTCACCACTTTGATGCTCATTCACCCCATCCTTTTCCCATCCTTCTTTTTCATCACCTTCCTTCCCCTGTGTGGGGATTATGTACGGTTGAAGAAAGGAGACAAAGGACAGAAAACACGCCTTCCACAGGTTTTGCCCTCTTCATCTGCGATTGTAGTGAGAATGGTTTTCTTGATGCCATCAGGGATGTGTTTTTGTATATATGCTCGCACCCTTAATTTATACCTGAGAGGATCCCTTTTTTTGCCATGCTCTACCCTAACCCTGAATAAATACAGCAATGTTTAACATAAAACCAAAGTTGGTTCTCCTGAAAACAGACCACCTTTGCCGCTCTCTCCTGCAGATAAATGCAGACAGGATTGGATTTTCAGACAGTGAGCAAAGGCCAGATATGTTTTCTCAAAGAGTTCAGAGGTGGCTGCTCCTCACAACGTTGTTCTCCCATATCTGTCAGACAGAAACGCTTAAACCTTAAAAAATGGGGAGTTGCCTTTCAATAAAAACCAATAAACATCAGTGTCATCATTTAGAATGCAATAAACATTCTGTAGTTGAGCATCAAGCATTTTGTCCTCTCTATCCTTCATTTATTTCCTCTCTTCCTCCTCAAGTTTTTTGCTATTTTCTGACAGCATTAGGATCTTGTGTTGCCATGGCAACTCAGAGGACCGGTGTTTTGCGGATGAGGATGCTTTTTCTCTTCCTTTATTTCATGTTCTCCTTCTCGAGCAACCAGCACCATCTCATCCATCCGCAATTTGTTCCATTAAATGACGTGTGAAATCATTTTTTGTGATTGTCAGGCAAGAAGAAAATAACAAAAAAATGTATTAAACAAGCCAGTCAAGAAGTATAAGTGTTGTTTGTGAACACGAGACTGTGTCAAGAGAGAAAAGACAGACAAGGAAAGAATGCCTAGACAGAGAGGAATTAAATATAATGAGTGACATTTCCAAATCAAATATGCATGAATCAACAATGGCACAACAAACAAATTCTCAAATTAAGGAGCAACCAGGTGGTTGCTGGTGAGGAGTAAGAGTTACATGATAAAAACAAATAAAAAAGCGGGAGAAAGAAGGAAAGTAGGTCTCTTTGTCGTGTAATTCCTTTAGTCATTTATGAAAATGATTTTCCTTTCCTTTTTTTAAGGAATTTGATTGCCATTTCATTCCTCTGGAGAGGAAGCAATATTCTGAGCCAAATCCTTGATGAGTGCCAGGCAAAGGTTCGAGGTGGTTGGGCTCAGCTACGTTAAGACGAGCTTACATGTTTGTTTTGCTGCAAAGCAAGGCTCAGTCTCACTTGAGCAATCAAGGCGGCGGTTAACTTGATTGAGATTTGTGGTTACAGTGCTGCCTTTTTTTTCTCCCCCTAAACTCTCCGGCTGTCGCTTTTCCACGTTTCCTCTCCTATCCCCCCCTTTGTGAGCCTTATGTTTTGAACAATCATAATATTGTTTGTGTTTGGTTTAGATCCAGATTGAGGAAAAAGGAAGAGTGATGACTCATCTCTGATGAGGACCACATACAACATATTAACATTCCTTGTGTTCCTTCCAAATGTGGTTTGTGTTTGTGTCCAAATGCCGTTTTCTGTCAGGATGTAGTCATTATATAGTCCTCATGCTGTCTGACACTTTATTTAAAATGTAGTACAGTCTTTGTACGTGGCCTCTCTATCACTTTCTTCCTCTACATTAATTTATGCTGTGTCTGTGGGACAAGAAATGTGTGGCCCAACTGATGAATTCTTCCCTCTTTTATAAATGCAACACCTTGTCCTGTCGACAAGGAGCGATGGGCTGAATGATGTCACTCGTCCCTTCACTCCTCCACCTACTATTCTCTTCTGCCTCTGTGTGGTTGTGTGCATGATAACTTGTAAAGCAGTAGTTTGACATTTTGGAAAAATCTTTGACCCTATGACAGATTTCATTTCAAAGTAGAGGTATTGGTGGTTTGACACCGGGAGCCCGGCGGTTGTATGTGTCGACCTTTTTCTCAGCTGCCTCCACCTTTCTTACATTAAAATCTATTGTCAGCCACTGTGCAGAGCCAGGCAGCCCTATACGCTCACTACGCAACTTGCGTAGGCCCCTGCAGATTACACAAGGACCCTGACTCCCCCTCATGTCAAAGTCAGTGTCAATGGTAACAAGTTTCAGAACATGAAGCGGAACCATACCTGATATATATAATAATAATAATAATGAGGCTGAATTGCGGGAACTGCAATCAGGTAAACTTGTTCTCCCCTCTCAAGCTTTGATGTCAGCAATTGACCATTTCACACTAGAACATCCATTCATATACACATGCACCAAATTTACTAAAAAAGCAGTATTTTATTATGATTATTATATAAAATTGACTCTATTTTGTGTTTTCTTCAATTTATTAATTATGTTAATAGTTTATTTTATTTTGAAGGAGGGAGGATTGCAGTGGGAGCGCTGGGTTGTCAGGTGTGATTTTATTAGATATAAGGTCATTTCGGGCCCCAGGGAGGTGAGGACCAGCTAATGGGACACTGGCCATGTCTGTCTCTATACCAGCCCAAAGATTTTGTGGACAATTCGCTGCTCACACAGTTATGAGCTGAACTATTTAGCTTGGAATTTGTTGCTAGGCAACCACTTGAAATGCTACGAAGGTACTGGTCCAGGCCAAGAAATGGAAATTGGCGAGATTGAGCTTTTAAGCAGACAGGCTAGCTGTTTCCCATTGCTTGTCATTCTGTTAAGCTAAGATATCCTGCCGGTGGTTCTAGTTGTGTACTTACTGGACAGATTTGACAGTGGTATCGATCTTCTCATGTAACTCAACAAGGAGAGTGAGAAAGTGTCCTTCCCCAATACTTCAACAGAGAGATAAAGATATGTGTGTATCATAGCATCACCTCAGTCTCTCTCTCTCTCTCTCTCTCTCTCTCACTCTCACACACACACACACACACACACACACACACACACACACACACACACACACACACTTTCCTGTCTGTTGCCAATTACTCAGATGTCATCTTATTGTACACACTGTCCCTAGACACTACATTAAGAAGGGAGGCTCCATGTAGGCTGCACAAAGCATAACAATTCGCATTAATATATTTTCTTAAGAAGCGCTCTCTTACCCAAACATGCTTCCACAGTCACACATGCTTACTCTTTCTTTCTCTATCCACCTTCTCTGCCTTTCACACGTGCATACGCACACACACACACACACACACTCTCTCTCTCTCTATATGGCTGACAGGGTTATTTGTGATGGAGGTGTGAAGGCCCCGGACCGTGACATTCTGGCACACTGTGTTTACCCTGGCTGATACTCAGACACTGAGCAGAACACACACGAACATGCACGCGCGCACACACACACACACCAGAGAAGGACAACCCACAGATTGTAGGCCAAGGCTGCTTCGGGGACCATACTGTGTGCATGGGTATATGTGTGTGTTAGTCTATACTGCTTTAGCGTGTGTTTGTGAAACTGTCACTGGTTCTTATCAGGACAAAGCACAACCAGCAGCACAGGGCTGCAGGGGGCATGTGGGTGAGGGGGAAGGTGGAGTGGGCAAGCGGTTGACTAATATCCATCCCTTTTCTTTTTTCCCTCTCTCCCTCTCTGTGTCTTTATCTGCTCGAAATATCAGTCTTCACCCCTAATCATCATCCTTGTCTTTTTCATCCCTTCCCTACCCACGTGGTGCTTTCAATCAAATAGTGTTTCAGCAGAGTCACTCGCCTTTCCCTGCCCACTGTCACGATTCACAGAGTCCATTTCTTGTCTTACTTCATCATTTTGTCCCCTTGCCTCATTTGTAAGCAACTTCCATTTTTTAAAATCTCCACTGAAACCTTTCGCCTTTTCTTATTTGCCACTCTCTCTATTTATTAGTCAATTTATTTCCTCTCTCCACCTAAGCTCACTATGAAGCTCATAGTGGAATCCACACATGTTTTTGACCTTGCTTAAGCCATTTTTAATAAAATATAAATAATGCTTGGAAGAGGGAACAAATAATTGAGAAATTGGGAGGAGGGTGGGATGTAATACCCCCACGCTTTTCCCCAAAACAATTCAGTCCTTCCAGTCATCCATGTGTTTCACCGGAGACAAACCAAAGACGAACAGAGGTGCTGTAATTGAGACCAGATGTAAATGTAGGGAGACAGGAAGGAAAAAACAGCAAAGAAAGAAAAAAGGGCAGTGAGGCAAGTACAGAAACTCTGGCAGTAACAAGCTGCAGATTAAATTCAGACTGACGAAAGTTATTTTCCTTTTTTTTTTTTGGAGTTAAGGGAGTGAGTGAGAGAAAGAGAGGGAACATGGAGAGGAAGTGGAGGCGACAGGGTGAAGTATCCACATGTCTTCGTTGCCAGATGGATCTTAGTCGGACCGTGACCGGCCAGCATTTAACCCTTGGACTGGTTTGGTAGTGGTGCTTTTCAAACCGCTTCTGACAGCCCTCCAACCTTCCCTCTGCTTTTGTTTTTTATGAACTAGGAAACTTCTCAGACACTTGTCCAAGAGTCAATAATTGCATTTCCACCTTGGGGAAATCAGTGTGAGCTTGTATCAGGTGTTTTGGCAAACCCTCTGGAACATCCCCCCAATTTGTTACTGGGGAACAATGTGGTGAATTGAGGAAGGGGAATCCTTTTTTGAGTACCAGCAGAAGGCAGGGAGGGTGGGTCACCCTGGCTTGGAGACACTGGAGTGAGCGTCATGTTACACCCAAAGAAGTATGCTTAGTAGACAACTACACAAGGACAGAAAGAGTTATAGCTACAGAAGACGGTGGAGTTTGCTTCATCTGATGCATCTACGCAAATGAGAAGGAAACGTCCTTGTTCTAATTGGCTGAAAAGTGTTAATCCTCATATGACATTGAGAAAAAGGTAAAAAGCAGTTTGTTGAGCTCCTCCCTGGCAAGCAAAAGTGTCACCGTGGTGTAACATGGCTGCTCGGTTATTCTCTCCTTGAAGTAATCCTCTGCCACCCGGCAAGGCCCAGTGATGCCGCGAGGATCACCACAGCTATGCCAACACACCGGCTGCAGCGATGAATACACAATCAGCGAACGCTTAATGAAGAGCAAATGTGTGGTGAAGATCCACACAAACTCGCAGGAGCAAACTGACATGATAGATGCACTGTGGTTTGTGGCCCATGCATGAGTGTCTGCGTCTGTGCAAGTGTGTGTTTCTACAGTATGTGTCAGTCACATGTCCCGGTGGTTTAATTATTCAGGCTGTATTAAATCTTCATCTCCACAGTGTCAGCTTGCCTAATGGTGAACACAGATGAATATTGCACTTTCACCAGCAACGCTTAGTGTGTGCGCGTTTGTGTGTGCGTGCGTGTGTGTGTGTGTGTCAGAGAGAGGAAGAGATAAATGCCAAGTCACTGAGAGAAAGAAATTACGGCAGACAGATGAATTGCACTGCAAAGCGAGGAAAAGGACAAACAAACTCAAAAGTGCAGGGAGACCAGATAAGGAGAGGGAGTGTGACTGAGGGACGGCGACCGCCTGCCGTCATGGAGAACCTGTGGCGTGCTGCGTTTTACAGTCTCCCAAGACCAGCCAGCTGTCTCAGTCATGTCTGGCTTTTTGCCATGTTGTGACCGGCACTGATTTTTATCCAATCTCTATTTTACACGATTTCTCTACCGCGGGAGGCCAGGACGGTCAGCGATCCACCAAACGCACGCACTGGCGCCATGGAGATGGACTCCAGTCCCAGTTGAGTGCTGGGGATCAGAGTTTTTATACAATATGAATTTAATGCCTCAAATACCGTAAAATGGGTTTATTTTTCTCTCCATGTAAGGGCTTAACATCATTTCAAAATGCAAAGCACCTCAGAAAGAAAAATAATTTACTACTTGCCTCCTAGTGGCTGTTAGACGGCGTCGTAGCTTCACACTGATCATTTCCCCACATTTGGTGTTGTTGACCTGAGAAGTGGAGGACGACAATAGACAAATGCCCTGACCAGTATGACTTTTTCTAGTTTCACTAATTGATATAACAACATATGACAAAGTATGTTTTGACACGTCATATTCTGCTGGAAATGTATGTGCATTACCTTGTCAGAAGTCGATTATTTATTTGCAGTTAACGACTTAATATTTTCAGTTGCTGTTATGAATTATGACCTCTGTTGCCCTCTGTTCTTTTTCTCTTGGGAGCAACATGACAAGTGGTCTAACTGTTTGTACAATGTTAACTGTCATTAAACACTCCCACTTTAAATTGTGTAAATGTGGATGCCGAGATTTCATCTGCATGCAAAATATGCAATTTTATATCTTGTTTCTGAAACATGGCACTGGCTGCAGAGAAGAGCCACATACAGCAGATAGGAGAATGTTCTGTAATCAGCGTTTTGTTTTGAGAAACTGAAAAGCACTAGGTTTGATCGCATCTGACATATCTGGGTTAGAATGATAACGGGGTGCCAGGCATCCCCCTCCCATCTTCTCTGAAAATCCATAGGATAAAAAAAGCATCTGTGAAAAAAACATTCCCACATTCCTGCTTTTTATTGTTTTAGAACATACTGTACCGTCTGCATCAAGGTAATAAACTCTGTAGGTTTGACAGTTTGCTTATAAATCAAGCATAAGGGATTAGGGGATCAGGCAATCAGCATGTAGTGAAGTGCATGTGAGGAATATAAGAGGAACCCTCTAAAGTCTGCAACCATAACTTTTGGACCCAACTGTTTATTTAGGTAGATTCAGTCAAGATCCGGCTCTGAGACTTTGATCATTCACGCTGAAAAACATTCAGGTCCCACATTCTCCTGCATCTTTCTCTCCTCTCTGTGCTCCTGCATTCCATGGCGCTCACTCGTGTTTCCCGTACACTCCTTATCTCTCTCTTCCTCTCTCTTCCTCCCTGCATCAATACTCTGCTAGGAAACGAAGGGCGTGGGTGGACAATCTCACAGTCCCTTTCAAGGTTCAAAGTCCCTTTTCTTCCTCCGCTCCTCTCGCTCCTGCACTGTTCTATGTGTTGCCACCTTATTACGTTGCTCCTCTCCATCTCTCCATCTCTCTCCTTCTCTCCCCACAGCAAGTGTCTGGTTGGTCACGGACCATCTTTCTGGCTTCTGCCTGCTAATGAGCCTAACTCAGCTTTGCATGCGCACGCACGCACAACCACACACACACACACACACACACACACACACACACACACACTTTGTCTCCCATGCACACACACTTCCATGTATGCACCACACCCATGCAGCTCCATGTAGACACAATAATGATAGTATTTAATGATAGTATTTTTCTTCAATAATAGTTGCACACGTCTGTACTATTAATTTGGCTTCTTTATCTTTTTAAGTACAAACACAAACACACACAAACACACACACACACACACTTAAACAAACGCAGGGCTGCCGGCCAACTGGTAGACAGAAGCTGGGCTTAGACAATCTGATGTATGGCAGGTCGTGAAATGGTATGATCATTGCTTTTTTTTATAGCAGGTCTCCATAACTAGCTAATAGCTTATTTTCTTCTCAAAAAATCCTTGTCATCTAGTCGTTGACCAGTCATATGCATTGTTGAAATTGTCTTTTTTTTAATAAAAAATAACAACTCTAAAAGTATTTGAGACAAACAAATACAGCAATATGCTGCAATGCAACAAGCAATTTATAATCTTAAACTTTAAAACTATGTTTTACTATAGAAATCCATAAATTACCTCAATACACCAAACCTCTGATTTGTGATGCCATTTTGTTTAGTGAGCAATGACGTCATTTGGGTTAGTTATCATTTCACCATACAGTTAAACATTTGTTTTCCTGCCCTGTGTTTTTCTGTAGTTTGTATGTATTTGTGCTTCCTGTCAATAGGGAAGAAGATTAAGTTATTCCTTTTTGATTTCTATGTTCGTATGATTTTTGGTTTGTCTCCTGCCAAGTTCTCAAAGACTACGGTGCAATTCTGCTGAAACAACTAAATCCATTGTCTTTTACGTTATTCTATGATTATTGTTTTATCGCTCGGCATTATTCATTAGTTCCTTGGAAGAGGATGACAGTCAAAGGTTACATGTCCCAGGTTTCCAGTCCCACTGGCGTTTCACACCAGCCAGAACATGTGACACACATGATCATATACGTTACCTTGGATTCAAGGATCCACTCATTGCCACACTTTATATTATCATATGACATTAATGTATGGTGGATTGCAACTAGGAGCCTTTGGTTCAAGGTTGCAGACGACTCGTTGGCTTCAAATCACAAAGCCTGGGGCGGGGGGGGGGGGGTATGTCGACAGGCAGGGGGGAAGCATTCAACACTTTTCATATACCTCTTTGTCAGGCCCCTGTGAGACACACACACACACACACACACACACACACACACACACATACACACACACTTATTTGTACCAGTGTGCCCCCCTCACTCCTCTGTGGACATCCATGCCATCTCATCTCTCCCCCAGGCTCTCCGTATCGCTTTACTTCATTATTTAGCATGTTATTTTTTCTTCTCCCTGATCTATAGTCTCCACATCACAGAGGCAGCTAATTAATTATGGATGGACTTAAGGGGAGGGGGTTTGGGGGGGATTAAAAAAAAAGGACCAGACACCCGCCTCATTACATATGCGCAGTGTTTTTGGAGTTTTATTAATTTATATCTTGTCAGGCTCCGCCAAAGCCTTCAGAACTCTTCTGGCTTTTTAATACATTTATTTATTTATATAGCATCCCACTCTCGCTTTCGTCTTCATCCTCCTACCCCTCCCCCTCCCCTTCCACCACCCCTCATCTATGTCGTTATTTTAATCTCGCACCTTCTCCGACATATCTGCATGAACACACACGCACACTTGCCTGCCGACAGTCTCATTATCTGCTTTTGTTGGATGTTAAAAAGGTGTTTTGCTCACCTGCGAGTAGACATTTTCTCATCTTCATGCAAAACACTTGTTTTATTTTTATTTATTTTTTTACACTAGATGTGGAAAGAGGTGGTGTTGTACACATCACAGCGCATGGAAAAAGAAGGCAGGAATATTTTAGAGCAAGCTTGACCCAGAACGACAGCTGGTCTCCTTTGAGAAAAAGCGGTGTTCAATCAAAACTGGCATGTGGGTGTTGGAAGTAAGATATCAGAAAATGTAGGTCGAGCATTGTACAATTGTAAGAATATTATAGTTAGATGCTGATGGTTATGTCTTATTTTTGTCTATATAAAATAAAGAGGTATTTTTTTAATTAAATAAATGTGTATATAAAATATGTATCAAAGTAAGTATTTCCCCTTATTCTACATGTAGGGGATTTTCAATGAGGTAATATATACAATACATCTTAATAATCAACATAATTAAATGTGCCTTTACTGTTAAGAAACGGGAGATGTAGCCTCAGGTAGCAAGGCCTCTGGCTACATGGCTGTGAACCACAGTTTATAACATTTATACACATAGTCGCAAAAAACAGGTACAAATTCTTAGCTGATGGTGGATGTTTGTTTACCTGACGTGTTATCGGTAGCGTTCTCAGGGGAAAATAGGGAAAAGAAATATTTTTTAATTTGGCAAAGCAGTTTTCATGCTTCAGTATCCACATCTGTTGGTGCTAAAATGCTTATGAAGATATCAGAATGCAAAGGCAGTGATCAAAATCTGAAAATTGAGCCGATGCCTTTATGCAGAGTTGTGATGTGGAGGAACCATCTGTGGCATGTATTCGTTCACGCATCCCTTCAACTTCACGCTCACATGTAACTTGCTGGTTACATTACTGCTCGATAGAGTGAACCTCATAATGAAGAGGGGTCCTGGTCTGGTGCATAACCATTTGTCTGTGTATGCACGGACACACTCTCCCTCCGGGGTTTTTTACTCCAGTGGATGGGCTGTTTCCAGATGATCTAAACAAGACTCTGTCGGCTCTGGTCAAAAGCACTGACTGATGTGCACACAGACACACGCACACACACACAGGCAACTGTAGAGTTCATGAGCTCATTATTCTATTCCATCTTCCTGCCATAACAATGCAGCACTGTTGCGATCCACATAGCTTTATTGGGTAGATAATCTTTGTATGTAAAGCCCTTGCTCAAGTGTTGTCGTGCAGCATTTATATCTGGTGCAAGGCCAGTGGGAGGGTTGCGCAAGCCCGTAACACGTGTGAACAGTGCATCGCGGCACAGCACTTCAGGCTGAGGGTGTCTTAGCAAATCTGAGTAAAATATGTAACACATGACTTGCTAGCATTTTTCACACATCAACAAACAAGTGATTTATTTCATCACCCCCTCTCTTTTTTGTCCTTGTTTTTGAACAAACCCTCTATTTTCTCCATAACTGTCTCCTTAGGAGCAAAAGATGTTAAGTATTGTTTTTCTTCTTTTTCTTTCTGACTCTGCAGGACTGCCCACAGATCCTTCCCTCAACCCAGATCTACATACCCGTCGGCGTGACCAAGCCGATCACCCTAGCAGCCAAGAACCTGCCCCAGCCCCAATCAGGACAGAGGAACTACGAGTGCGTCTTCCACATCCAGGGGGAGACTCACAGTGTCCCCGCCCTGCGCTTCAACAGCACCTCCATCCAGTGCCAGAAAACAGCGGTGAGTAAGAGGAGAATTTTGGCTCATCAGGTCGTGAGAGGGGAACTGTTGATAGTGGAGAACACAGTGGCTGAGGGCGATGTGCTCTTGTGTCATTATGGGGGCTGGAAGGAAAAACAAAGGTGAATTGGGGGATTTTTGGTTGTTATATAATCACAGTTAATGTAAAACATAGTAGCGAATTAGACCAGAACTCTTGTCTATACAACTACTGTGTAGACTAGAGCACAAAATAAACATTGAATTTGTGTTTGTCTGAAAGCATAGTCATTTAGAACTATTAACCAATAAATGCTGCTAGGTAACTGAATCATGATGCCATTTCGGACATTGACTCGGTCACGGTTTAAATAATGGCCTCCTACAACTAATGACCACTTTAGACACTAACATGCTCATTGTCCTGATGGATCACCAATGTGCCATTTGGACACTGCCTTAGTCACAATTTAGATAAATGACCAAATGCTGATCTCTCACATTGAAATGATCGTTACCAAATAGATATCGACGGCAAGAGTTCACATTTGATTTAAGACCCAGACATATAATTAAGGCCACACTACATGGGAAATTTCACTTTTCAATATACGGCCCTAAATCAATATTGATTTTCATGTTTTGTGCGATACATCACTTAAAGTTTTTGAAATAAAGGGTAGCGGTGGTCAGCCATAGTTTTGTTCCATGCCTCTATGATTTTTATAATGTATTTGTGGTTTTGGCTGCAAGGGATGAGGTGTGTGTGCCGGATTAAAGTCTTCTTAAGGGTGTTGGTTTTTTTGCACAAGTTTTCTAATAAGAAGAGGATTTACAGGTAGGCAGAGATGTTTGTGCATGTGGGTCCATGTGTGTGTGTTTGTGTGAGTGTGTGTGAGGCTTCAAACTAGTGTGACAGATAAGAGGTAGCTAGCGTCGCGCTTCACTGAGGCTGAAAATGTGAAGAGGAAGTCTGTCTCTGAACCTAGTTGAGAGCGGATTGATCATGTTTACACCTCGACTTTATACATCTCCCTCTCCCTTCCTCTCTCTGCCTATACAGCTCATCTCTTTCTCTCTCTCCCTCGGTCTGTCATACTTTCTTCCTCCCACCATCCCCTACTTTCCTCACTGCCTCGTCCTCGCCTCTCACACGCTCATTCCGGCGCCGTCTATTTCTATCTCGAGATATAATGCATTGCAACAACGCTGAGAGATGAGATGAGAACCGGGTGCTGTTAATTTAGTTTTAGACGAGGGTGAAGCGGCTGTCACCCTGCATGTCACACATGGAGGAAAATAGTTGACAGATTTAAATAAAGTAAGAAACATCTAGACTGGCTTATAAGCTTTAGCACCTTGCCTGTGCCTCTTGTTGAGGCTTTATGTTACTCCTTGTCATAATGGTCACATGTTAATATCGTCATACAGAGGTTAGCAGACACGTGTACAGTAAAGCACAAATCAGCCAGAGTCTCTGCTCAGGTTCATTGTCGGGTGGGTACTGCCCTGTGACAGTCAGTGCCCTATTTGGTCCTGTCTGTATCGCCGGGCGGTCTCCAGGTGCTGGCACACACCAGCCGGCTGTCTGTGAAGACAGTTCTAATTAGCCAGCGATAGGACCGTCTCTCCACAGAGACGACTACTTATTGACTGTTTATTGTTGCTGCAAGGCCAATGCTTTTAAGCAGCTAAGCCCATCTCAATTCCAAAGTACAATTTCTCAGTTTGATGCCCACAAAGTAGACATGCTAGCAGCAATTAGCCTTGGGCTGTCAGCACTTAGCCCTTGTTAGCAATTAGCTGTGCCAAGTTGAGTTGACGGACAGATTTCGATTGGCGCGCATGCATCAACACGGCGTGAGGCCGTAGTTTGAGTCAGAGGATGGAAGAAAAAAGTTGCCAGCTGCATGAACTTGCCATTAAAGCATAATTCATCCAGGCCTGAGCGTATGAGTGTAATAATGTGTCATAAATTATTAGGATGAATGTCTTATTATAGCTCTGGAGCAGTATTTCATAAGAACGAGCCTCTTAAATATTAGTTTATCCTTTTATAGACCTTCATATCCCTATCTTTCATGTGCACCCCTCCATGTTTGCTCCTTCTTTGACAGTGTTCAGCACCATCTCAATGAATCATGTATGACTCTGCAGTAGAAATAGGCTTCATCTGTTATGCTGTCTCGTTTTGTAGGCACACAGCTTTCGGGATATGGGGTTAATCAGTGTCTGTGCGTTTGAGCAAATGCGCATCCTTCAGTTCGCCTTAGGCTATGGATCCCAGGATAGTTGTGTATGTGTGTGTGAGTGTGTGTGTTTTTTGTACTGAATGTTTGGGTGTGTAATTTACATTATGCTACTTCAGGAAGGCCGTTGTGGGTAGAGGGGGTGCTAATCAATGGGATAAACACAGTGGTGCTAATCCTCAGTTTAGCCTTTGTGTTTTATATACACACGTGTGTCAGTTAGACTGGCTGACTGGCACACGCTCACTTGTAGGAAAGGCAAGGACAAGGGCAGAGACAAGAGAGCTGTGTCGAGAATTCCTATATAGTAATGAAGGAGAGATTAGGGAAAGACAGAGCACAAAATTGGTCGGTACACCTCGGGCTGGCGAAGACCGAGCAATGGATGAACACAGAAGAGGTGAGAAAAAGGTATTGGGAAAAGGACGGGAGAAGAGGAGGTAATATTAGACAACTGGAAACAGCAAAAATGGAAATGAGACCATAAACTTACACTGGAGAAATCCGTAGATGATTTCAGGTGAGATGAATAGAGTAAAGTGAGAGGGATACAAGAGGGCAGCCCAAATGTCTCTCCTGAGGCCAGAGCTCATTTTCCTTTCTTTCATACAATGTCATCACACCATCCAAAAGAAGATGCCTTACCACAGGATATTCAGCATGTCCACAGTCGGATCAGGTTCAAACTCCAGTTTCCCATACTTAACTTCTTTTACAGTGACTGTTATAACTCAATACTCTTATATAGTATCCCCTAACAGGAGGCTGTCAATAACCTACTGTATATGTGACACACATGATATATGATAGTGTAACAGCAGCTCCATGCTAACCTTGTTTGTTATTGAATATCCATATCTGCTTAAGGGAGAAAGATATTGGTGCTATGGTTTTTCTGTATACGATTTCTGTGCATACCAACTGATCCCGGAGGGGAAAGAGCCATTGTATCTGATGACATGAGAAGGAATGCTGGATTAGAGAAAGGTTCCCGTTGCAGTCAGAGACATGGAACAAGTAGGCCACCTCCTGCTCGAGACTCTAGAAAATCCTACTGTTTGGGTAAATGTTTTAAAACTTGCTCCAAGCTCTAAATGTTGCTGTGCAATAGGAATTAGTCATTACATACTTTCAATTTCTCACTTTTGAAGTTGGGTACTCCGCCAAACATAATTCAACATTTTGGAACCTTTGAAAGTTGATGACATGGCAGATTTTCCAAATTCTCATAGCAAGTTAATTGGATTGGCAAAAAAAAGAGAGTTCTTTAAAAAAAGTCTTTCTTAAACCAAACAAGCCCACATTACCACTGACACATTCAGAGCCATCCGCCAGGCCTTATGGTAGCAGTTAACTCAGGTCAGCAGCAACCAAAACAACAAGCTGGTGTCTGCACCAGTTACTTCCGGTTTTCTGACAGAACTTCGGCAGCTTCCTGCCGCGTGCAGGCCAATCAGAGGCTGAGGTGAGGGCGAAACGGCCAGTGGGATGCTGAGCTGTGGGCTGGAAAGAAGCACTCAGAGCTCCAGAGGGGTCATGGGAGCGAATAAACACTTGTACACACAATGCTTGCGCACACAAATGACCACACTCTGGGGTCACAGAGGCTGATGGAGCACAGCTGGGTGTCGTCTGAAGACGGGGTTGAGAGAAGATGAATTGAACTGTTCCAAGACTTTCTCTGTGCCCTTATCTCTCTGTGTTCTTACCCTGTCCATTTGTACTTTAGTATCTCCCTTTTCGGCCTCCTTTTTCCCTCTTTCCTTCCTTTTCTTGTTTCTCCGTTGAAGGCAGGAATGAGAGGACAGATAATATCAGCGCGGGCCTTACACCATTACCTTGTGTCTGATAAACCACTCGGCCACTCCATCACCCTACCTCTCTGACTCTTTCACCAGCAAGGGGGAAAAAAAGCAGACAAAGGGGCATTACGAGAAAATTTAGTTTGGGATAGGGTGTGTGCCTGTGTGTTATTCTTCTGTGTAGATAGCAGCTGTTTGTAAAAGAAGAGATGGGAAGTATCAGGGGTCCTGATGGCATCCAATTAAGGCAGATAAAATGATGATGAATTGCAGTCGGGTAGCAGAGACGTATGCTCCTGTGCTTATGAGCACATACACACAAACATACAGGAAGACGGTAGCAGCAGGAGAAGAAGGTAGAGAAACCAGCTGTACAGATTTGGAGAAGATTGTTTTGGGAAATAAAGAAAAGGAGAGGGGGAAGAAGGGCAAAGAAGTTTGGAGACAGTGATACCAGATAAAAAGAAAGGGAGCAGAGAGGCGAATGAGGAGGTGGAGGTGGGAAAGAGGTAGGTGCAATGAGATCGAACGAGAGTTTGGAGGGAAGAGAGGGCAAATCATTTGCTCCCTTTCCAAATGAGGAGAAATGATGGGAGGATGGCAGACAGATGATAGATAGATAGACGGAGCAAATAGAGGTCTAGAGAAAGGCTTAACATGTCTGCAGGGAGAGTGGTTGACACAACGCTTGCTAGTCTAATGGTGTCACCCACCCCTCCGTGTGTGTGCGTGTGCGACTTTGTGGAGTTTATAGGATAAGTTGACGTTACAGAAAGTAAAATCAAAAAGTTGTAGATGATTAAAAAAAAAATTCTATATTATAACAAGCACATAAATGTACACATGCGGGGCTAAAGGTGGCTGAGACGGGACTAATGAGGGCCTTAGTGCTGGTTGTTGAAGGGTAGGCGCAGCAGAGCATGGTGCAGCCTGGTCTGGCATGGCCTGGCACTTAATGAGATATAAACACTGGACCTGCCACCGCAGTCAGCCACAGCGCACACTGACACTGTTTTAATTGGCTTGCAGTGTGTGTGTGTGTGTGTGTGTGTGTGTGTGTGTGTGTGTGTGTGTGTGTGTGTGTGTGTGTGTGTGTGTGTGTGTGTGTGTGTGTGTGTGTGTGTGTGTGTGTGTGTGTGTGTGTGTGTGTGTGTGTGTGTGTGGATTGAAACTACATGCGAAATTCAATGGAACTTGCTGTGAATTGTTGCAGATTGAAGAGCATTCGCTCTTCCTTGACTTTGTAATATCATGTAATATCTCCTATAGTTCAATCAGATTTTGATTTCACTCTATTTTGTCGAATGCCAATTGATTTACTTACCTATTTAAACCAGTATATGTGAATTAGCCAATGTATGGTGTTCTTATTACCAATGTATGGTGTTCTCATTACCCCGACCTTTCGTTTCATACACTAATTTTTTCTCAAACTCTTTCCACCAGTCATCTACCCGTCTCCATCTCTCCCTCCTCCTCCTCTTCTCCTGCCTTCACCTCCTATTCATCTCCGTCCCATCACTGACTGACCACCTCTCCTCCCGCCCTGACAGGCGACGAGCAGAGCTCCCACGCTGCTGTCCTGGATAAATAAGAATGAATTGCTGCTCAGCTATCAGCATATGCCAGCTTCTCCACCTCAACCTGCACCTCACTTTCATCATCCTTTTCTCATTTCTGTTTCTCTCCTTGTATCACTGCAATCTATAACCTTTACTCTACATCCTTTTCCTCTACTCTCCAGCTTACGCTTCTGTATGATCGTTCAATGGGCAAACAAAGCAGCAAAAGTGATTGTTACAGCGAGATCCTCTGGCTTTACCTGCGATGAGAGGAGATGAACTTCTGAGGGAACGTCTGGTGATTTTGACGGTGACTGAGCAAAAACAAGTTGACATATATCACTCAATATAGGCCGTAATGCTTGGTGTTGTTATTTGATGAGTAATAAAACATTATTGCCCCAACTGGAAAAAAAACTAATTTGTGCAGAAGAAAAAAATGAACACTTGAGGAGAAACATTGGCTTCATAAATAATAAGTTAAAGTATCAAAGAATAAAGTAAAGGTGCAACGAGTCAGTGCGAAAGTGCATTTGGCTGGTATGCCTTCTTTTAATGACTTGAACTTGACAGGAACTTGAAATTAGAAAGGGAGTGTGTCTATTATTAGTGATAGATAGCATGGGAAGGTCTGTCAAACCTCTAGCATGTGTATTAATAGCCACATGGCTAAACAAGACATAGACATCCAGACCCGACCCAGAGGAAATAATAGATTATTACCAGTTACCTTTCAATTTCTCCCTTTGGTTGCATCTGCTTCATGTGTCAGAGAGTGCTACTTCACAGATGGTGAGGTGCGTCATGGCCTTATTATGTGTTTGGGTGAGCAGATGTAGGTGTCAGTGGTTTGCAGGGGGAAAAAGAACAACTGGTTGTGTGACAGAGCAGGGGAGTGAGCGAGGGGAGAAGGATGGCATGAGTTGACGGGGGGCAGGTATTGAAAATATGGACGTTTCTGCAAACGGCCAAAAATCAGCCTTACGTCTGGGGAGAAGTCGAGTACGCTTACACTCGCTTAATGCGTAGGCTGGAAAATAAGAAACATTGGCTATGGCAGCATTATTTTTCCCTCAAGCCAGCACTTTTCTCCCCCACCCTCTCTCTCTCTCTCTCTCTCTCTCTCTCTCTCTCTCCCTTTCTCTTTCTCTTTTCTTTCCATCATTGAAGAAAGTATATGTGCGAGCTTCTGCGTGCGCGTGTGTGTATTTGTGTTTGTGTTTGTGCACAAGAGATAAGCTGGGTAACTGGGTCCAAGCAGGCTCCAATCCTGTTAGCATTAGCGATTAGCACTGGCTAACAGGCCCCTATTATGATCGGGGGCTGATTCCATGCCGCCAATCCCACACATACAGTACACACACACATGCTGAGCTATAGGAAGGTTTACCACTTGATCCTTGATTAGGAAGCCGTGTCTGCCTGGAAGATGTGTGTCTTTTGTGTAAAAGGGCGCTGGTGTGTATCAACCTACACACTGAAACACACTGTTCGCTGCACTTTATCTGGACTAGCAAAAACACATTTCACCTGGACCATCATTCAGTCAGTGTCCTCACTCTCAATGTGACTTCTGTTGAAACGTAGAATAAATGCAGAATAATCGAGATTGAAGGATGTGTTGTGTCAGGTCGTAATTCTGGATAACTGTCGTCGTTCACCTTGAGAGGGCTGGAGAGAGAGGAGAGAGGAAGAGAGGAACCTATTCTATGCCAGGTTAGGGTTTTGCCCTGGGCAGGTTTGGTATTTTTAGCTGTCCAGCCTGCGCACACCTTCAAAATGACTAACTATCAGGCTATGACCCTCTCAGGAGGTAACCGTTGTAACTTCATACCTGCTTTCCTTCATCCCTCCTCCATCCATCCTCTCCTTTACTCAATCAGTTTGCAGTGGCAGATGTCTGTTTCTGCACTTTTCCACTGCTTCTCATTCTCATATTTATATTTTGTACCGTTCTGGATTTACATAAGCACTGAAAGTAAGGGAGATTTTTTAAAAATTATTATTCAACTTTTATGTAATTTTGCTCTGATTTTACCTCATTCTAAACTGCATTCTATTTTAGGATGTAATCATTCATCAAAGGACATAGTGAGTTTGTACCTCCATTTACAGTAGACTCCTCCTCTCTCCCTCACTCATGAAAACCCTGACCTTTTGAGAGTAACCTGCTTAATGTTTGCATTTCCATATTGGAATCTGCTCTGCAGTGAATAAACCATGTGGAGCATGTGTGTATTCCCTAAACTGAGAATCGTGCAAAAATGCTGGTTCAGTATGAAAGTTTAATAAGCCTTTGGTGCAATGAGATGAGCTTTGGATCGTAACCTCACCTTTCCCAGGCCTCCCCACCCACTGCTGTTCATTAAACACACATACATGCACAAACACACCATCACTAACTAAATATTCATGTTTTCATTCAGTGAAGGTACATACTCGAATACCACTCTCAACATAGCCCCCCCCCTTTGGGGATCGATGTACAATCAGAGAAACATACCTGTAACAGGGAATATTGTGAGAAAAGAAAAAGACAAGTAAAGAGGACAGGCAGTGTTATTGTTATAGCTGTCGGTGCCAACACACCTCGTGTGCATGTGCGTGGATGCGTGCGTGCGTGCATGCGTGCGTGCGTGTGTGTGTGTGAGAGAGAGAGACTTGGGTTTTTAGGCAGAAGACTTTCCACAGGGTGTGAAAAATTCCCAGGGTGTACAACAGGGTTAAGAGGTCATCACACGTCTATCATCTATTTTTCTATCAGCTAAATTAGCTCCTCTCATGTGATTCAGAGTGGAATCCAGTCATGTTTTGTTTGGCTGGTCAGCAAAGGAGCAGGACTGAGAGTTTAAGGAAGCTTGACCCTGTGTCCTTTAATTTAATTCTAAAATGTTTAAACAGAGTCACAGGAAATGATTTGTAAGTGATGCCGAAATCCGAGGAAAAATGGAACAACTTTCCAATAAATAATAGCAGTGGATTACATGAGAGAAATCCTGCTTTTTGATAGAAGATCAATCTCAGAAATATTGAGATCGTGTTGACTTCCATTTTATAATGGATATAATGAAGGTGCTAAATGTAAATGTTTTTGCCTTTAATTAAATACTTGACGAAATGATGACCTACTGTGTGACAAAAACTGGAACGCTATGGACAAATACGCACCAGCCACTCTTCACATTTACTTTGTTGCCCAAATAATTAATCAAGTAATAAGTCAACTTAAAGGACATTATGTTTACAATTAATAATTTTAGGGATGGACTTTCCCCTTATTTCTAATATTTTATAGACAAGGAATCGAGATTAATCAGTAATGAAAAAAATCTTTTGTTCACTCATAGGCCCGTAGCATACAGTACAGTCAGTTAATTGTGAGTCAGGCTGTCCAACATAGTTTTGACTGTGGTCAAAAAAAACAATGAGCAACCCCTTAATCTCATCAAGGAGTCACTTGATTCAGTACTAATGTGGAATATAGCTTAATGGAGCTTTATTGCTGTGATTTCGATCACGTCAAGTTTGAAAAGCCGTCATCTGCAACAACTCGAACAAGTGCCAGATGTGAAGCCTGATAACACCCCTCTTTTCCAGGGGCTGTCTTTCTCTTTCCTTCTCTACCTCACTGGTTTTGCCCCTCTTCATCCTCTGGCCTTTCAGCCTCTGCTCTACCTCGTCAGCTTTTCCTTTTTTTTTTCCTTTTCCTATTCTTACTGCTCTCACTGCAGTGTCCCCATTCATCTCAGTTCCTCCTTTTTCTTTGTCATTGTCTTGCACTCTCACACACACTCGAACACACCCATATGTTCTCTCCATCTCTTCCCAGTGAAGAAGTGTCTCTTGTTCCCAGGCAGACTGGGTGGTCTCTTGGGGGGGGAGAGAGAAAGAGAGGGAAGGAAGGAGGGAGAGTAAGATTGAAAAAGTTCACATGCTCGGACTTCAGTGGAGAGAAATATTAGCTGCCACCCAAAATGTGCGATTGTGAGTGTCTTATCTTTCTGTGTTTGCATGTGTTTTTATTTATCATTCTTTATTTCTGTTCTAGACTATATGCGATTAGTCTTTGATGCATTTGCTGGCATCCAGCTCTGGAAACCGTGTCCTCTGTGCAGAATGCATATTTATAGTACAGCGTGCACATGTGTTTCCCTGGACGTGTTTGGTCTGTGCGATAAAGGAATCTGCTCCATATTTCCTTGTTTGACTGTGGGCGTTCTGTGGGATGGATGTAGGGGAGAGAAAGTTGGACTGAGATTTATATGGGAGGAGGTTTGTAAAGAGGTAGAGGGAAGGAATAATGAGAAGGAACACGAGAGAGAGAAAGAAAGAAAGAGAGAGTGGAAAAGAAGGGGGTGGAAAGGAGGATTGCAGGAGAGGGAGAGGCAGAGGAATGCGTGAAAAGACCAAGGCAGACATGTCAGGGAACAAATTGAAAATGCCAATTTCACTTTAGCCTCCACCAGCTCAGGCGCTTATAACCCAGCTCCAGCCTCTTATTCCATGTGTAAATGAATGGTGTCCACAGAATAACACACAATCACCTCTCGATCCATCTCGCCCTCACTCTTCCTCCTTCAGCCCTGCTGCTGTATCATCCTTTCTTTTCCCTTTTCCCTTCCCACTTTCTCATCCTTCTTTTCAGCCTTTTCCTTTCGTTCAGGTCCCCAGCTCACTCCACCTCTATCTTCCCACCCATCACTCATCTTTTGCTCAAGTAATCGATAAATCGAGTAACAGTAGACTGAGTAACTGAGTTCAATGAAGAACTAGTGGTGGCTTTATATATAAAAGTGAACCCTTGGAAATATTGCATACATGTACAAATTTGTATGAACGTGTGTTTGTGTGTGTGAGTGTGTGAGTGCGTGTGTGCGCGCGCTCAGTAACATTTTGTTAAAGTTGTCTCAATAATGGTTCTGTGGGTTTGCTCCAAGGTGCAGTGTCTCTTGGGTAAAAGTTTGTTCTTCAGTCTTTTCACCTCAGCCAAATAAATCAAAGCACCAAAATGTGCCTGGAGACACATTTTGAAAGAATTTCCCCCTCAACATAAACTCTTAAGAGTAAAGTATATGTGCTTCTGAGATACACGGAGACATACTCCTTTATTTGGATATCAGCATCTCTGCCTTCAGGGCTCGCTGAATGTTAATCTTCCAATCGCTAAAGTAAAGAATGAATTAATCAGCCATCCACACATTGTGACATTACTGTGTCCTCTCATTTTCTTATCTCCTCTACGCACATTTCTCGGTCCTTTGCCCCCTCAAATAAATTCCAATTCACTATTATTACAGACGTCATGATGAATCTCACAGTATCACACTGGAGTGGGCGATATCACGTAGTGGCGAAGTTGTAGCTTGATTCGATCTGTGAGGGCCCCATAGCCTCCGGCACAGAGGCTTTCACTCTGGATTTTATCACCACTCCACTCGAGGAGAATAGTTCTGCTATCTCTCCCCCTGAGGCCAGTGAAGATACTGACCAGCCCACTGGTAGTGAGAGTGAGTGGACACCCTTTGACTGACAGAGGCATTAGGTTAACATGGCCTGTCTCTAGTTTTACCAGCTATCACCCTCACATCACCGCAGCAGTGGCCTCAGAGCAGAGAGCGGGCATCTCTCGCTATCGAGCATCTGTTTTATGTAGTATCGGAGACAGAGTGTGCAGAGGGAGTCTCAGAGTGGACGGTGTGGTGTTCTCGACGAATGAGTACTTTCAGACCAGTGTGTTTATGTGGGGGTAGGAGTGGGGAGGCGGCGTAACTTTTTAAGGCTACATTTTATTTGCCGGCGATAATCGTCGTTGATAATTTATTGGTTTGGAGGGTGGAAGAGTCTCACAGGAGCTCTTTTCTCCGTTGCTCCTTCAGCGAACACACCGCCATCACACTGCCGCTTTTGAAGCTTGTTGTCTCATTTTAAGCAATTCCATAAAACTGATTACACCGACGACGAGTCAATTACATTTCAGCTCTTATTAGTTCAGGATGCAACAATGAAATTAGATGAGAGTATTATTGTTGGAGATATATTACACTTTTCATTCATCACTGGAATGGAATGAGTCATACAGTGATGGGGATTCCAATCTCTTAATCAACTCGGTGCTAAGCCAGGCAGCAGCGGATGTGCCGCATGTTAAAATCACAATATAGCCCTTCTCTCATCATTCATTTTTATTGCCCTGCAACTGCCTGGGCACCACACACAGTTGAATAACATTACAGCCTGAACTGAGATAGCTCCTGGTATTTTCTTTTTCGTTTTTATTAAGGAAAATATTGTTCAGACAAAGATACATGACAATGAATGTATATCTGTTGTTTTGTCTTTCAGTACACCTATGATGGCAATGACATCAGTGACCTGCCGGTGGACCTGTCCGTGGCTTGGAATGGAAACTTTGTCATTGACAACCCCTACAACATCAAAGGTGAGTTTGTGTTGCTGTTAGCATTATGGTAAATTTTAGGGATAAGAGCTTTGTAATGCTATGAACAGATTTTATACATAATTATTGCATTTTGATGAGTGGTAGTGAGCGACCCGACCCCGGATAAGCGGTTGAAGATGCTGATGATGATGATGGTTCAGTGAGCACAATGAACCCAATTTTCATGGCCAAACTCTGTCCCACAAATAACTGGCATTTAGTAAAAACACATTTAAAAGTACGCTTAAAATGTTTCTGTCTGAGTTTTATCAATCTCATTTCAACAAGTTCGGTTGATTTGTCAGTTTTTGATCTTCAGCTGAGTCACTGCAGATACAGAATCTAAAAAATCTTAGATCTGCTCCAACTTTAACATTCAGCTTCAACTGCATTGTGAATAATTCATACTGTGACCCAGAGAGTCCACCCTTTATTGTGTTTGTTTGATTTGACTGCCACTCCAAAAACACATTCCAAAATCACACTAAGAGTGTACTGACAAATTGCATTTAATACACAAATGATCAATAACGGCAAGGGATTATCTGTAACGGAAAATCAATTATTAATCTGTGATCTAACATCAGGCAGAGTAACAAAACCATAAGCGGCCACTTGCACAAACTTTGTGATGGATGAATCTTGCCAAGACAATTAATGTTATTCATTTAAAACATGACACTCAACGATGACTTTGAGAATTAAGCGATGAAATGAATTTACATATAAGCCAATTCTTTTCAGCTCCACAATGAACATATTTTTGGATCATATCATTAAATCTTCATATATATATATATATATATATATATATATATATAAGCAGTTGGAACAGCATTTGAGCCTGTAGTATATATACATTTTTATATGTATATATATATATAACCACACCTTACCCTCCAAACAAAGAACTATGTGGGTAAAACATACACACAATCGATGCACTACTGTGGGGGAAGACAATGAGATCATGTCTGCTGGATGTAATTACCGGTAGGACTGTCTTTGTACTGCTGTGTCCATAATTATTGCGACCTGTACAGCGGAGCAGGGGGGCTATAACATTATTCTCCTGCTGTGAGGTACAATAACATCATCGCCAGCTACCACTGCGTTCAATAGGACCTGCGGATGACGAGAACTCAGAGTTTTGTACTTCTGGGGGGGAGGGGTGGGGGTGGGGGGGGGGCTGCATTATCTGTTACTCTTTGATGGTTAAAGCCAGCGAGGATCTGAGATGTTTGTGGTTTACTTTAGACTAGAAATTGTTACATCTGTTGTGTCTGTGAAGACGCGATCATTGCCATTTTATCAGTAATGTAAGGTGACACCATAGAGTCACTTTGTCTGTTTACTGATGTCACTCCCTGCAGTCTAAATGTAACAAACCAGCTGTTATCATCTCAAATTTCACCTATTTTCAAGCTGCTGGTCATGACCGATATGTCACAGTATATGGATGTTTGTAACATATACCATATATCTGTCTATGAACATAGAGACCCCGCTGCAATCCGCAATAAGGGGGGTTTACATACCTGGAGGCAACATAAAATGCTTTGACACCCAATGGTTCTCCCAAGGACATAGTGTTACTAAATAGAGGCCTTAATATGCCTCCGCACTGACAGCATACAATATCGGCAGCAAGCATCAGCGTCTATGCATTGTGTGTTATCTCAAGTGTAAATCTCCTGAAGTGCATCCGTAGGCGACCTGCAGCCCATACATGTCCCCCTCTCTCTAGCTGTCTCTCTTCACTGTCAGCCCCCCTCCCTATTTCTTAATCATGATAATCATCCGGTGGAGAGCGATGCTCACTTGTCTTAAATACTGATATGTTAATGTAATTAGAGAGGAGTCGTTCAGCACACAGTAATTGGTGCAGGGTTGCTTTAAAGCTGCTCCATGACCAATGGGATTTGGGGATGGAATAGTAGAGAGAGGGGGGAAAAAGACTTCAGTGTACAATTCCTGAGGCCTTTGGGAAATTGTGCCTTAACTCAACTTTGTCTCTGTGACATTGAAAAGTTTGTGAAATTTTTTGTGATGATGTTGAGAAACTTAAAATTGGGAATTTTGTTAGGAATTTTAGTTCATTTGTCTACTTAACTGCAATGATTACAACAGTTTTGATAAGGTGGTTGTTTTATTATCTCCCCAGCCTCATTTCCCCACTAATAATTTCCTAACACTTTACTGTGTCTTTCTTTTTCCTTTCTCCAGCCCACCTGTATAAGTGCTACGCACTAAGGGACAGCTGTGGGATGTGTTTGAAGGCAAACCCCAGGTTTGAGTGCGGCTGGTGCGTGCAGGAGAAGAAGTGCTCCCTGAGACAGGAGTGTACTCCTCCCGAGAGCACTTGGATGCATGCCACCACAGGAAACAGCCGCTGTGCACACCCCAAGATCACCAAGGTAAGTCTCGATAATGATGTTACATACTTGCATATTATCACCACATAGCAGCTCAGTCTGCGCCTCAAGCTCAGCAGGATAACGCATACCTGACTTAGGGCTGGGCGATAAAACGATAACGATATGTATCGCGATAGACACGTAATCAATATCAATAGAAAATGCGTTCGATAGAACGTTTCGATCATTTTTTTTCCTCGTTGGAAGAAACCGGAGCAAAGAGTCTAGCTAGGCCAGCCACTAGATACGCCGGCACTCGTCCTCTGGTAACTACCAACGTATGGTGTGACACGCCTAATAGCCAATCATGTAACAGTATCACGTTTGGTTCCGCCATCTCGTTGGCTCGTGTTTGTGTTTCTTAGGTCATAAGAATTATCAATAATTATCGCTATCGACCGATATGAAATATTAACACCCCCAGGTCAGTGAGGCCAGGGAACAGCCCTCTCTAAAATCAACACAGCACGAAGCTGCTAAATCCAAGTTATAGAAATGCTCTTCTCTTACCACTGCAAAGTTAAACCAGTCACTTCAGCTGCTATTTGGTATTTGTTTCCTGGCAACTCAACTTCAAAGTAACAAATAAATCCGATTTCTGTCGGGGCAGGGGTCAGAAGGGAGGGCATGCAGGCGACAATATGCCCTTTTGTAAACAGGGTAGTGATTACTTCTTGTTTGGCAACTTTTAAACTAATTTTCACACAAATCAGAGGATTTCCAAAGTCATATTTAGTAAAGGCAGTTCTCCAAAAGAAGTTATTTGAATTTCCTTTCTATGCTGGGTCATTGTTTGGCTCCAGCGACTGAAGGGGACATTGTAGGAAGAAGGACGGCAGGGAGGATAGACAACTTAGAAACCATCACCATGACTGCAACCACAACACAGATGGGCCGGCCAGGAGGAGGCAGTTCACACACACCAAGACTGAACTCACTGACATGATTAGAGATGATGGCTGCACACATACACACACGCACACCTGTGGAGGCGCAGGAGTGTGTGAGTGTGCATGGAAGAGATAGACAAAGAAACATAGAATGTGAAAGTTTGCTAATTGTGTCCCACCATGGGTGCAGAATATGTGTGTGTGGGCACTCTTGCAGTGCTTGTGTGCATCTGACAGGCCGTGTGAGCTAAGGCATCTAAACACCATGGCGTAGCCATCTGTTGCCACCAGTAACCGTGGCGGTGGTCCTCATCCGAGTGTGACCTGGGTCAGGGTCTGTACAGCTCGCCACAGGGACTGACACACATGCACGCCCACACACAGAGTGGGGTTGAAAGCCGTTCACCGCCGTCTGAGATGCATCTAGGCGTTCCACACTTAGTTAAGCGTTTTTTTCCTCTAAATTAAATTGTATCTCAAATAGGACGAAGCGTCATCTCAGGTAAAACACGCGCCATTTCTCTCCATTTAAACGAGTGTGAAATATGTGTTGTCTATAATGAATGGCCATTTCACCAGTGCAGACTTGTATGGATGAAGCCCTTACTACATTTCCTGTGTTCAACGGGTTTGTCTCTCTGAATACGTAATAGAGATATTGGATAATTGGGGCACCAGCACATAGATAAATCCTTTAGCTAATGCCCCCTCTCTCTCTCTCCCTGCTCGCTTCAGTTATCTCTTTGAAACAAGCGCACAGAGGCAATTGGTTTGCGTGTGTGTATGTATGCCAGAGAGCGAGTATGAAAGGAGGAGTTTGGGATGTGTGAATGAGTGTGTGTGTGCATGCATATTGAGGGGTAAATCCTGGCCTCAGGGCAAGATGTTGGTGGCAGTCAAGAAGCAGGTGTAGAAGAGCTTCAAAAACAGCAGAAGAAGAGACTCGCTGAGGGTTTGAGAATACAGACAGACAGACAGACAAACGAAGAAGAACAGAGGAAGAGAGAGACACTGCAGCACATGTTATCACCTCTCCACCTTTGACATTTACAGTGTGACATTTAATGCCAGAGAACATCTGGAGGTGACAAAGGAAAATCGCTCCCTCTCCTCCTGCCATTTCATCCTTTAGTTCCCCAAAGAGAATCACGCGCACCACGCAAATTGAATATTACTCCACTTCCTACCATCCATTCAGTCAAATCCCCTCTTTTCCTGTCTGATCCCCTCCGTCTTTTGTTTATGTGTCTTTCCTTCATGAAGTCCACTTTGTTCATTTTTGCAGCATGCTAGCTGCTGTGTGTCCATTAGCTAGCGGATTAGCCACTAATTTCATTTGGACTGGAGAATGTGTTCGACCGGGGGGGAAACGCCACTGGAGAGTGTGAACAAGCACACGGATATATGCACACACAAACACACACCGCTATTCAGGGCTTTCAGAGCATGCTGAACCCATTTGGTGTCATTTCCGAGTGTGCTATTGCCCATTTGAAGTTGAGTATTGTGCCACTAAAAGCTCTGGCATCCAAGAACTGCACTAAGATTAATTATTACTCCTTTCACAACAAGCAAACACACAGCTTGTGTGTGCATATGAGCCAGCACGAACACACTTGCATAAGCCAAAAAACCCTCTGGCTCCTTCACACAAACACATGTGCTCTCTGAAGCAAAGTCAGATGTAAGATGTTTAAAATCAGAGATAGAATATGTATTTGCACACACACACACACACACACAAACACACACACACACACACACACACACACACACACACACACACACACGCGCACTGTGTTGGGGTGTGGTGCTGTCTTCCAGGGTAGTGTGGCAGTGTCCTAGTACTGGCCTTGGATGCTGCCTGGCCCTCCATCATCCATCATCTCCTGCCTGCCTTGTCCTAGGGGACAGGAGGAGCACTGCAGCTAGCCCTTAGAAACCAATTAAAACAACACAGGCCGTGTGTGTGTGTGTGTGTGTGTGTGTGTGTGTGTGTGTGTGTGTGTGTGTGTGTGTGTGTGTGTGTGTGTGTGTGTGTGTGTGTGTGTGTGTGTGTGTGTGTGTGTGTGTGTGTGTGTGTGTGTGTGTGTGTGTGTGTGTGTGTGTGTGTGTGTGTGTTGGGAGGGGGGGTCTTACCATGTCGCATGTTAATGCACTCAGTGTTTATGATCCTGTTTATACGGAAAACGTTTGTATTTTTCCGTTTTCTTTTTTTGCGTAAAAGTGTGTGCGCCAATTTCACAGCATTTGTGCTTTCCAATAATTTCTCCCACATGTATTGTAAAGCTGCAGTATTGGCCTTTGCCAGACTTCTTTATCATTCGCTACCTCTCTATTTCCCGCGTCTTTCGTTTCTTATCTGCCTTCATGTAACCTCTATCTCTCTTCTCCTCCCTCCCACCTACAACCATTTGCCTTTTTTCTTCCTTCATTCAACCTCCCATTTCTTTTCTATATCCCCTCCTCCCCTTCCATTCCCATCCTCCTTCAACTCCTTCTATCCTCTTCTCCTCTTCCTCGCATCCAGTCGGCCAACATCGAGAGAGATGGTTTTCTCTATAGAGTTCTGCTTTTACTCGTATGTAGGGCTGAAAGGCTTCACATCTTCATCCTTGATATCTTTTACTAGCCTATTCATAACCATTTGATAGTGAAAACTTCTCTTATCTGCCTTTTCGTTGACATTCGTTTGTTTGTGACTTTTGGTTTTTGAGAGGCTCACATATCCTAGATAATCTTCAGAAACCTTACATCATGTTAATATCATCTCTGTCTGTGTCCCCTGCTTCCCACTTCCTCCTCGTCCTATAACAAGCAGATGCCGTCTGTGCTTTGCCGCTCAGTCGGCCACAATAGGCCTCACACAAAGCCTCCAACACAACGGGAATAGTCGGAGACAAAGAGAAAAAAGGGAGTTTGAATGGGTGTAGAGCTCTGCGACAGAAAAAGGAGAATAGATTGAGTGTTTAGTCTTGTGGCTTTTATCAAAAAGGGCTTTCTGTTTGCATTGTTTGGTTGTGGATGTTACAACTAGTGTGAGTTTGTGTATCTGCGTGCATGCTTGTGTGTGTGTGTGTGTGTGTGTGTGTGTGTGTGTGTGTGTGTGTGTGTGTTTTGATAACCCAGTGCTTATAGAGAAAGAGGGATTTGATTACCATTTCTGAAGATTGTGACTAGTGGACTCACTCTTTTGTCTCCAGCTAAAATATATGTATTCAAGCCCATTGACAAAGAGACAGAGAGTGAATTAAAAAGACAGAGGCCCGGAGAGGAACAGGAAGAGGGAAAGGGCAAGGGAAGGAGGAGGGATGTTCATCAGAAGCCTAGCTGCTGTAAGAATGAAAACACTCCTTAATCACTGTGGCATTTCAGTTCTGGCCTGCATGACACTGGGCTTTGTTCCTATTGTGCGTTTCAGTTGGTGGTGTCCTGAACACCTGTGGCTTTTACCAGCCTGTCACCTTTTCTATAATGATGTTAGACTGGGAATCATTGTGAGGTTCCAGGTGGAGAAACAGATATTTGAGCAGGTCGAGAGAGTGGCTCTTATTTATCTGTGAGACAAGATAAACTTTACAGCATAATTATGGATATAAACATCTTTCCTTCCTTAGCGAGCAGTCGATAGAGACATTGATATAACTCATTTTGGGACATAACACCACTTACACTTTGATTTTTGTACATGGTAAACAAAGATGATACAACATGTTAATTATTGAGCTCTGGGTGGATTTTGGTACATTTGGACAGAGCCAGGCAGAGAGTGGTACAGAAGTTCTCTAAGCCACGAAAAGAGGATGTCAGAAAACATATTTCCCAAACTATCTTTAAACCTCTTTTAGCTTCAGTGTACTCTTTGTCCCTGATGAAAAAGGAAAATGTTACTCTGAAGCACAGGTCAGACAATTATTTGTAAAAGCTATTTTTTTTAACCAAATCTGTTCTGTCCATCGCTGCTGTCAGTGATTTTGCTCGCATCGGCAAAGTAGTTGAACATGGTACTCTGGTGTGAAGTTAAACTATGGCAAGATTTGAAAAATTCATCAAATTCTTAACCAATTGTAAATTGTCGTGACAGTACTGACCTTTGAAAGAACAACTAGAACCAGAGTACAAAGTGGAGGAGGCTATGGTGGATTGTGTCCACATGGTTTACTGTCAGTTTTTGGATGGAAGTGAATTGTTCAGAAACCGTCCCCTTGAATAACTGTTGAGTTCTTGTCCAGTTGGCAAGCAAAGATGAGTAGCCATTATGTCCGCAAGCTTCCAACATCACCTATTTTGTTAGGACGAAAGAATGAAGATTGCTGTGCCACTTTTGGATGTAACCAGGCAACTGCGGCTCACTTCAGAACTGGCTGGTGTTTGTCAGGGTCTGTGTAGACATGTCTGCTAGCGTTTTTTGTCGACACAAAACGGAAAATAATATGTTGATTTATATCTGTCCGCGGTGGGCTCAGGTGAAATGTCTGACTGACAGCTAGGATGTGAGCATAATCAGTCATGATTCATTTTATCCTTCCTTTGTGGCAAGTGAGGTCAGAGTGTGACCTTACCCATACCCCAACCACACAACACCCAACCACCGACGTCTCATACCCTTCACACTCCTCCCACCCTGCTGCAACAAATGACCCCACCCCTTCCGCCGGGTCCTAATCCAATTAGCTTTAGCCCTAATTATGCTAGTAATGACTGATTACCAAAGGGGCCATTGTCTGCGTCAGGTCTGGATGAATGGGATCGTGATTAGCGACTGGGCTAGCCTTGGATAGCCATAAGCACCTCTGCACCCCTTTCACAGACCTCTAGAGGAAAGAAAGGGAGCAGAGGTCGTTGTGTGCAGTAATTGTGTTGAGTAGATTAATCGTCACAAGGTTAAATGAGAGATGTAAGTGAGGGGTAGACGGGTGGGTCCAGGTTAAGTGCGTGAGTTGGCAGGTGGTGAATGTTTGACTGAGTTGAGGTGGAGTTAATGGATCTAAGGTCATTTTTCATCTCACTTAATGAGGTGGCAAGTGTCTGAGTCATGCAGAATGGAAAACGACCATAACGACTTAAGTCAACCATCATTCATGGTAACACACTACATATGTTCTATGACATACTGCTTTGGGTAGAAATTGATTGTAAAATGTCTTGTTCCGGTCAACTTATGTCCTCTCGTTGTTCTTCCACCCAGTTGCATCCTGAGACTGGGCCCAGACAGGGAGGAACCATGCTCACCATCACTGGCGAGAATCTGGGTCTGCAGTTCAAAGACATCCAGAATGGAGTGCGAATCGGAAAGGTGACCTGCAACCCTCAGGAGGACCAATACATCAGCGCTGAACAGTACGTCGACACTATCTCTGTCCTCATCTCTTCACTCTCAGCCTCCTTGTTCCTGAGACTCTGCTTCCCTGTTTGTCTCTGTCCAATATTGATGTGACACTTGAGTTTGAAGCACAACCGTGCAACTCCCTCTCAGACCTCTGTTACAGGAAAACCTCCAAAGGTTTGAGTGAAACATTTCCCTTTCAAACTAACCAATTCCTCAGTTGAGGGCTCATGCTGCTTCTTGTACTGGTAAGGGCAGACCATGTAAATCAGTCAGCAGCGAATTAAGCGCAGTCAGAATAGAAACCTGGTGTAACCACCTTCATCAGAATTAATTTTTTCCTTTCTGGGAGAAACTTAATGACATTTGAAGTGGGTGGTACATTCTAGAGATTATTCCACAGATGAAAGCTTGTCTTGTGAACACTGATTAAGATATTTTACTGCTTTCTGTGCATTGTGAATCATGGTGCGTGCCGCTGGTGGAACTTAGCTCAGATTTGATAAATGCATTAGTGTGGGAAAGCTCGTGCAACAGCAATAAATAATCATGCCTCTAAGTTCTCTCTTGAGTTTTTGGTTCTGTTTGTTGGACATGACTGAACTCTTTGTCCAAACCGTAAATGAGTTGCCTCATTTCAATAATTTTCTTCAGTATTCATGTAAGTTATAACATGGGAATCCTCAATTAGATTTAATTTGGAATGTAAAACAATTAGCAACCACAACCAGTGTGACGCTGGTGCTCCATTATCATAGCTAACCAGAAACATTGGTTTCTTTCTCTCGGCTTCCATGAAACTATTAAATGAGCCGCACTCTCTTTTTTATGTTGAATTCATTCAGAAGCAAAGATACAATGTAGGACGAGGAAAAGTTGGGGACACTCGTCACAGCTGGAGGTGTCCTCAATATTCTATTTCCAACTATGTAGCTGTCATTTGTACCCAAATGCTCCATTTGTTGAGTTGTGTAGCACAGTCCCAGCAGATTTTGTTTTCCCTCTGCCCCCTCACTAAGAAAGAAACAGAAGAAATGTGACTTTGATGGTTTGGCAGGCAGCACAACATAGTGCCGTGCAGCTCTCACCAGCGATGACAGGTGTCCCCAAAATGGGTTTAGAGAAATGGCAGGGACACGTCAGCTTTGATTTATAATTTATATCCTCACATATTGTCACATTCACACACAACATGCTATTTTTATACGTGCTCCTGTAGCCGCAGAGTCGTATCAGGTGGTTCCATGTTGAAACTTTTTCTTTACCACATGTTCATTTTGTCCGAGCATTCACATCCAAAACCACCACCGTGTCAATGTTTAACCCTGTTAGCCATGTAGCGCTGCTTCGGCCTGTTGCCATAGCACCCACAGGAAGAGCAGGAGGAGGGCGCGGCTAGCTGTCATGCTAATTAAAAGTGATGCTAGCCATACAGTGCCATTAGGGGCCTGGTTGCTCTCGTCATCCGGGTCACCAGATCAGAGTCGTAGCACAAGAGACAGGACAGGGTTATGGGACTGACAGCACGGGACAAGGGGCCGCTGGTGGAGAGAAGGATGGTGCGCGGATTGTTGGACAAAATGTAGACACATTGTTCTTGTTCTTGCTCGTTTCTCTTTCCTTGTGCTTCTTGGAGCCTGCACACCACTCCCTGTTTCTGTGATTGAAGAGGACTTGCATTGAAAGGAAATGTGGCTTTCTCTTTGTTGGCTTGTCATTCACCTCAGTCATTAAATATTTACAAGATGGATTTGATTCCACATTGAGAAAAGTAAATCATTTCTACCTCCAGTGGGAAAGACAGAACCCAGTATCCCTCTTGTCATCGTCTTATTAGTATTTTCTACATCACAAACACATACATCAAAAAAAATTACCATCGCCTTTCACCCATGTTACTTGATTGAGTGAGGTATAATTTATACCGTTGTCACCTTAACAAATCTATTATGAACTGTCTGTCCTTCTAACCAACCGGCTAAACGTAGCCACCTGTCATCTGAGAACTAATGATGCAAGTGAATCCGCAGTCTCTAACTGAGAGCTGTCCAGCATTTTACTCACGGACACCGTCATAGTGGGAGACCGGGGAATAAATGAGAGGGGAAATAAAAAACAAAGGATACACACAGCACTGGAATGTGAAATTCATTGTCATCGGCTGCAGTTGCCATGGCCACCTGCAGGGAGGTTGGAAGCAGGAGATTTAAGATGTGTTGGAGATGTGAAGGATATGCGCCTGTTCAGTTAATCAGCCTCTCTCACTTTAACGGTCTCCACCTTCTCTTTCTCCTCTTCTCTATTTCCCTTTTTCCTCTGCACTCGCGCCCTCTCTCTCCGTCTCATTCATTCGCTAATTAACAGTCAAGTGTCCCCAGTGGGTGAAACATGAAGAGTGTGTGTGTGTGTGTGTGTGTGTGTGTGTGTGTGTGTGTGTGTGTGTGTGTGTGTGTGTGTGTGTGTGTGTGTGTGTGTGTGTGTGTGTGTGTGTGTGTGTGTGTGTGTGTGTGTGTGTTCTCTCTCCCTGTGGGCTACACCGCCACTCTTCCCACACTCAATCATTTCACCGGTGGATTTTCATTTGGCCCGCCAGCGCCTAGGGCCAAGTGTGAGGCTTACGGTTCTACAGAACACACCAATGCAGACACGCACGCGCAAAACTCCCCCCTTTCTTAGCGCTGCAGATTTCCACTATTGGAGCAATTGGTCTACTTTTTGTTATTTTTATGAATAAGGCACGGTGTATAGTTTATTCTGAGCTCTTGGAATGTTTTTATGACTTTGTCCTGACAGAAGAGAAATGTTGCACTAGTTCTGTTTCACACGTTCTGTTACCTACCCCCTCTTTTTTCTTTTCTTCAAGGCATAAACAATGTACAGGGCAAAACAATCCTAACCTTTTTTCTTCTCGTAAAAAAAACCAGTTTCATTCTTAAGCAAACATTGAAATAAAACTTTGACACTCATGCATTCATTTAGTCGTTATATCAATCTCTCCTTTCCATCTCTTTGTTTCCCTTTTCAGGATTGTGTGTCGGCTCAATGATGCAACAGGCTACCGGGTGCAGGAGGCTCAAGTGGAGGTGTGCGTGAGGGACTGCATTCACCCCGACTACAAAGCAGTCTCAACCAAGGCCTTCACCTTCGTGGTGAGTGTCGCTCATTCAAGAAACACTAAGGACAATTCACGTTTTTAATACAGGATTTGCTGTCCACGATCAAGCCCATCAAGTCATGCCTGACCTGCCTGTCCTTCATCTGTGTGTTGCCCCTCAGTCTCCGTACTTTACCCGTGTCCATCCCTCCACGGGCCCGCTGTCTGGAGGAACCAGGATCACCATCGAAGGCAGTCATCTCAATGCAGGAAGTGGCGTGTCTGTGAAGATAGGACTTAACTCCTGCAGCTTTGAAAGGTTAGTGACTCTTTAGTTCTCAAAACGTCTGTTTGTTTTGTTATTTCATAGTCGAAAACAAAATGTTTCAGGTGATATGCAACATGTTATATTTTTTTTTATATGCTGTAAAAGTATTGGTTAAAAAAAGGTTGTTTTTTTTAACCACAAATCTTTCATACTACTTTACACTGACTATATGTTATAATTATAGTAATACTTACATACATACATATATATTGCTCTGGTATTCAATATTGATTACCAGGAATGACTTCATGAAATTCTGTATCGTCTCTTAGTCATACATGTCCCGCTGCTTGCAGAGGTATTAATAGAGGCTTAGATCACTGGGGAATTTGACAGTATAAACTTACATAGTGCTGTTCTGAAGGCAGGGACTGTTGTATTATTTTCTTTATTGATTCATCTGCTGATTATTCTCACGATTAGTCCATTAGTTGATTGGTCCATAAAATGTTGATCGCGTTTCCCATACCCAAAGATGATGTTTTGTTTTGGTCTACACACCAAAATTATTTAGTTTACCGTCATAGAGGAACAAAGAGCTGAAATCATAGAATTTTAATAAAAAAACTACTTGAATCGATTGTCTATATAGTTGCAGATTAATTTAGTAGTCGATTACTAATCGTTTTACAGTTAACTGTTGCAGCTCTACACTGTAATAATTTAAACCTCTTGGTCACTACCTTTGATTTGCCACAGGTCTGAAAAATGCAGCCAGTAAGACGAAGACCCACAGGACTGTAATTCACAGCAATTGTGAGAATGACAGTGTAGCCTTTCTCTGAGGAGCTGATATCATTGTTCACTTGTGCCGTGAATGACTTAAGTGCATGGCCCACATTTTGTGAGAGATATGACTATAATTTGAAAGGAATGATATGGGGTTGCTGGTAATTGGAAACTCACATTTTGCCTCCTTTGAACTCATTTTTTCCCTTCTCCCTTTTTAGTTTTTAGAATAATCTGCCACTGTTATCTTCTGTCGTCACTCACTCTGTGAGAGATTGTGACAGGATTTCAAGAAGAGGAGACGCAGATCCAATTTGATATGACTCTAATTCCTCCAGCCAAGAACTGTATTGTTTCTTTGAGTCCATTTCCTCGCAAACTGACAGAGAACTGAGCTCTGGACTGCATCCACCCATGTATGGTGTCTGGCAGATGGCAGAGTAAAAAAAAAACCTTGCTGAAAAGAATGTTGGTGAACCAAAGCAGGCACCTACAGTATATACTGAAAGGTGTTAGACTGGAGAAGGGACTTATTTCTGGTTTTCTTATTTCTCCCTTTGGACAAATTCTCCAAAATGCTGGCGTTTCTTTCTCAGACAACAAGTGACAGGTTAAACTAATGAGCTTGGACCTCAAGTTCTTTTTTTATATATATATCATATCAAAAGAAAAGTAAAGGCTAATTTAAAGCTCTGTGCACATCTCAAGAAAGGTGAACATAATAGTCTTGGCCTTTCATTCACTGAGCAGCAATAACCTTTATGGCCAAAGTAATGAACTGGTTGAGTCCCTCTTTTTAATGTGTCTTTGTATTCAGTGGGGCCTCTGCTTTAATCAAAACCTATTTACCCCGAGTCACTCATCCTCTTATCTCCCTCTGCAACTCCCTTTCTTTCCCTTTCTCCTCGTTCTCTCTGTATCCCCTCTCGGCTTTCCTTTGTGTGGCTGCAACCTTGTCAAAAATGTGCACGCGGCACCATAGGCACTCTTGACAGCGACAGTGTTGTGAAAATGGTTTCCATGGCAACAGCACCAGTGGAATGTGGAAAACCTGGGGTTTTTTGTATTTTGTCCTTCATTTTTTTCTTCTATCTTCATCCCCTCTCAGTCTGCGGACGTTGTTGTTGAAAGTGCCTCTTGGGAGACAATAGTCAAACGCAGACACCCAGTTCCTGTTTTTGCTTTCTTTTGCCCAGCCCCAGGATAGAGCTGCCAAAATACATTTTCTCTCTTTCATCTCCTCCATCATCTTCCACTTTCACAGCAGATACCAGGGAGGGATTTGTGTACAGATCAGCTTGCTCTTCTTCATGTTCAAAATTTCATAGTGAGCCACCTGCTATCACGCCTGCACAACTGACATACACACATTTACACACACTTACAGTGCACTGCAAGACGTAATCAGACGACAAAGGACAAAAAACAGTTTTAATCTTCTCCGCCTCACAGTGCAAGCAATCCTGCCTAAAAAACTACACACACACACGCACATAGCCTCACAGGTAAGCCATAACCCCGCTGCTCGGCCAGCAGTGTCTCCCCCTGACAGGGGGAGGGCACAACGGAATGAGCCCCTGGAGTAGAGCACAAAGTTTCTGGCAGCGGCACAAAGTTTCCCAGCAGGTCACAGCTGGCTGCCTGTCTGCAAGGGAGGGAGTTACATCACACAGAGATACAACCAGCCTGATCTGCCACTTCAGATCTATCAGCCAGAAAAAGCGCAGGAGGGAAGGAGAGACCAACAGACAGACAGACAGACGGAGAGAGGAGCTTTGAAGTACAGCACTCTGTGATTTGGGCTGATGAAATTGCGGCTGGACAGAGTGAAAGATGTTGGCCTTGTTCAGAGGCGACTATGTCACCATTGAACGTGTGTGTGTGTGTGTGTGTGCGTGTGCGTGTGTTTATGTGTGTTTGCTTTCTTGTCGCATCTGATGAATAATTCATTAATTATTTAAGGGTTGAAGTTTTATTCCTGTGCACTCACTTCAGATTTTTTTTTTCTGTGTCTGTCTCAGAAACTGTGAGAGAGTTAACTCCCAAATATTCTAAATCCTTCTCAAGAACTTATAGTATTGGTCCTTTGAACACATTTAAGAGATACCTTCAGAGAGCTTTCCTTGTAATATTTTTATTTCTTGTCTTTCCCAACTCGCCTCATCTCGTGCTCTTCCAGGCGGAGCAGCAAGGAGATAGTGTGTGTGACCCCATCGGGTCTAGCCTCAGGAACCACCCCAGTCATGGTGGACATCAACTCTGCGGAGCTGAGGAACCCAGAGGTCAAGTTCAACTACACAGACGATCCTACCATTCTCAAGATCGAGCCTGACTGGAGCATTGCGAGGTGAGGAGACAATTGGAACAAAGACGAGCCTTTTCAGTGAATGGAGGAAATAAAACTGAATTATTGATTTATAACACAAATACTGCATGTACCCCACATGACAGCACTAAAAGTGTCTCAGACTAAAATATGCCAGTGGAAATATTTGAAAACTGGGCAATATTGGTATGCTGTATTTATGCTGAAGTCCTGCTGCACCATATATCTAATTCCGTCAGGCAGCATTGTATAGTATATCAGCATGTCATATGTTTATTCCATTATCTATAATTTACACCAACTTAGTGTTTGATCTACAATTCTGCTTGATATATAGAACAGATACAAATGCATGAATACTTTATTGATCCCTGGTGGTGTTGTGCATTTTTTTTTTTCATTTCTGAAATATGAACTGTGTAAAAGGTGATAAATGTGTTATTCTGCTGGCATATACTCCGCGACTGGCTCTGGAAGAAAAAAATTACAGAACGTTGCTCACTGTTTTCACAGTTATCTTGATTTTCAAAGGCATATTATTTATTCTGTTTATCTTTATGTTTCAAAAGTAAATCTTTGAGAGCAGGAACAGCAGCAAAGGAGGCTCCTGAAGCAGTGTACGGCTAGTTGATGAGCTGCAGCAGAGATGTATCTGTAAATATTATTTGACTTATTGAAATGAGACTACATAGCCACAGGAAGATTTCCTGTGCAAACACAAGCTGTGTTGTTGAAGGGGGGGAAGAGCTTGGAGCTTCCAAATGCTAATGGGCTCACTAGTTTGACCTAGAAACTCCAGCACCTAACACACACACACACACACACACACACACACAGTATAGTTTCAGGAACTTGTCATACATTTTTTTCCAGAGTTGTTTTTTTTACTGTATGTTGTTTTCTGTTGCACTGACTGAAAATCCTCCTACTCTGGTATCCAGATAAAAGATGAATCCCAAAATTAATTGCAGATCATAAAGTAAAAGTACATTTAACAAAAAACTCAAACAAGTTGCATGTCATAGTCACAGCTGTGTTGCTCCTACAGTAGCTTCTCCTCAGCACAAACAATCTTCTTCTTTTTTGTCAGTCTACACTCCCTGCAGCCCTTTCCTTTTAAAAGGAAAGGGGGATTAGGGTATGCTAACTCTATCCCTGGTGAATAAAAGTCATATTTGTCATTTTGTTATAAAAACAACTCTTCATATACTTTATATCCCATTTATTTATTTGGGAGTATCACCTGTTCGGACGGCTCACCTTCGACTTTTCCACCAGACACATGGTCTGTTCAGACAGCGTATCAATCCACTACTGCATCATCACAGGGGGTCGAGGTGAAGACGGAGAGCGCCTTTAAAACTCTGCGGGGAGACAAAAGTCTCTGTTCATGCGAAAGAGGTGTGAGCAGATGAGAAGTCTCATTTGGAGTCAGATGAATGAAATGTTGAGGGTAGGCGAGGGGAAGAAGAATGGAAGTGTTGGCTCCAGGCTTGAGGGAAAATAACTTCAGCACTCGGCTTGTGTTTAGTGTTTAACTCAGCTCTCCCAGAGGAGGAGGTGCATGGTTCTCCAGGCCAATCACGCTTTTATTTACCAAGCTATTTTGTCGCCGCATCCCCTTTGGTGACCCTGTTGCCGGGGCTATTTCAAACAGCACAAAGCCTCCGTTGTCCTAAACACAAATCTGACATGACTGAGACCTGCTCGCATTCGTTCAAGGAGGAGATTCTTCGGGCAAACAACACAGACACGTGGCACTGCGGGGATTTTTCATCACTTCATCTGGTCTACTCTGTGTAGTACAGTGTTCACAATATATAGTGCGCACTGTATTTGTGGAAAGATGGAGTGCACATATCCACACAAATCCCATTTTACAGATTTAGCAGGTTCTCCTATGTTGATTGACTTTTCAGTTCACACAGGACTCCTTACCAAATTATTTCTTCATGTATATTTACATTTCAGGATCAATCCCACCATGGAATTGGTGTGATGTTGAGTTGCGTAGATCACAACTACTCAGCTGCTTCCACTACTCAGAGAAAATACACACGAGACATTAAATGATCCGTATCTTTGTAGAAGAGCAATAATACAGAGTCTGCGCTTCTTTGGTTTGTCTTTGCCTATGTGAAACTTAACTTTACACCAGCCAGCGTATTAACTGGATAATCCGATTTTTGTTGTTGTTCATTGGTAGCAGTGGTGACTCACAGTGGCACTGGGCCTGGAGCCCCGCCTTACCCATCTGCAGTTTTTAGGTTGTATGCTAACTTATTTAGCTGCTGTCAGAACACCTCGCGTCAGATAAAGTTCACCCTCTCAGGCCAGCAGAGGCTGTCAAGAAGGTGGCATGGGGGGAATAGGACTCTCACCCATATTACCCATCTCTCCAGCGGTCAGCTTCACGTACACCTGAATAGGTCACAGGTGTAAAAGTTGCAGAACATGTCAGATCACTGACAGCGGTGCAGTTGTTGACTGTACCTCGTCCTGAAAATATCATGGTGCTACTTTAATGCACTGAAAATATCTCTCCTGGTTTCGGAAACGTGGCGAGGAGAGGCCAAATGCTTCGGCTCTCGGGAGTAATGCTACACATTCGCTCATTCTTCCCTCCAGCCTCCATATCGGTTTAACCAAGCTTTTAAGATTCATGCCAGGGCTTCAGCGTTACTATCATTACCTGAAAATGGGCATTCATGAATACGCAGGCGAAAGGCTACAGCAGGAGCAAGCATTAATGGTAAATCACCAACTGGAGGGCCCTCTTGGCTCCCACAGAGAACCGATCTATTAACATTTATCTCTTCAGATAGGTGTGCTGAAAAGTCGATCCTGCAAGAAAAAGTACAGCAGGAGAGACATGATTATGTGACACATCGTTGCCCACAGAAGTTTTTTTTTTTTTTCCAGTAGCACTATGTAACTATGTTTGTCTTGATTTTCTCTATAATTTGTTTTCTTACTGCTTTTTTTAGTGGAGGAACCATGTTGACCATTACTGGGACCAACCTGGCAACCATCAAGGAGCCTAAAATGAGAGCCAAGTACGGATCTGCCAAGTCTGAAAATGTAAGTGGTTGGATCCAGACACCCACACAGTTTTTAGTTGACAAAACAAATGCAGTGACTTGACTTGTGTAGTGAGACCGATACGGTTCTTTCTCTTTCTCTCTCTCTCTCTCTCACACACACACACACACAAGCTATCTGTCTACTGTCTCCCTCTTCCTCCCTGTGGAACAACTGAGCGAGACACACACTTTCTCAGGACACAGACACACTCGCACAGACGCACACGCCTGACCCGCCGGTCAACCAGCCAAGGGCCCATTTTCTGTTTGTTTTTGATGTTGAATTTCCTTTTAGCAGTTTAACCTTTGAAATGTCAACCAGCAATAAAGCTGCTCTGGCAAATCCCTCTCTCTTCACCTAGCACCACAGGGCTTTGCTAACCTTTCTCCCACTCGCGGCTCTTAGCATGAAAGTACAAATATCCCTACTTTTTCGTCCCCCCTCTGCAGTCAATTTTATTTTGGTTGTTAATGTTTCTATTTTCTGTGTCTTAGTGGTTTTCGCAAACATGATGTAAGTTTATAACATGATGTGGAACTATGCAACGGTCTGTTCAGCCGTGTGATGTTTCCGTTAACAGCTACTGGCTGACCTTGTCTGCCGTGTGTCATTACAGTCTAATTTGTTCATCGGTGACTGATTTAAGTGTCGAACCCCACGGGGGATTTCCAGATGATATCAACACTGATTACAACAGTGATGTTATTAAGCCAGCCTCTTCCTCATTATGTCATTACGGAGACATTTAATCACTCACATGACCTTGTTTCTGCCACTTTGTATTTCTGATTATGAATTTGTTTGGATAAGAATTTAGGTAAAATAGAAGGTAAAACTGTTTTTAGATGGGAAATCAAATAAGCTTATAAAATGTTTCCCTCCTCTCTTTTTTTCCTCCTCCTCTCTGTCTCCTTAAATTCACCTCCTCTCTCCATCTCCCTCTGCAGAACTGTACGGTTGTCAACAACACTGTGATGATGTGTCTGGTGCCCTCTGTGGCCGGATCCGACAAAGGCTTCTCGGAGGTCGGCAGCAGTCCTGACGAGATCGGTTTTGTCATGGATGATGTGCGCTCTGTGTTGGTCGTCAACGAGACTTTCAGCTACCACCCTGACCCCGTGTTCGAACCTCTGAGCCCCTCAGGCATGTTGGAGCTGAAGCCCAGCTCACCACTCATTCTCAAGGTAAATTGCCTTGTGCTCTTAGCATTGATCTGTTTTGGCCTTGTCTCTACCTGGGTTTGCTTTACATCCATCAGGTCCTTTCCCTCTTCATTCGTCTCTTGACTTTGCATCACTTTTTCTTTGTTTTCTGTTTCACTTCTCACAATATCCTTTTGCCTCTATAACGTTTCTCCTCTTCGTCTTTCATATTCCTCCCTCCTTCCTCTCACTTTGACAGTTTTGCTTTCAACACAGCTTTCTTTCAGATCTGCCTCAACCTTGAAAGATGTTATTTCTCCACCCGCTGTCTCCAGTGGGTTTTTTGGAGTGTTAAGGGGAAAAAATTCACTTCTAAAACAGTCATGTTAAAATCAGAAGCAAAAGGAAATAATGTTTATAAAGTGGATCCATACGTTGATTTACCACCTGCTCAGGTTTCTATCAGCTAACTTCTGAAGAGAGACTTCATAGCCATGTTCACTCTTAAGCCATGGAGCTAGAAGACATTTGAATCCTGAGCACTACTGCCCCACCCCACGCTGTCTTTTTGTCATTTTACCTCTCCCCTTGAACTTCAAAGCCTGTCAGGAGTGGAGTAGCAAAATCATCATGCAATTTCATGGAAAACTAAAGCCTTTTTGCTCTGGGCCAATCAGCGGAAAGTTTTAGAAATGGAGAATCATGCCTCTCTCGCCTGTACCTCTAAAAATAATTCAATAATGAAAAGCTCTGATTGCCCCACCATGCTTCGGGTAAAGAATTTCAGAAGTAAGCAGCTCAGAAACGGCATCCTATTAAATAATTGCAGAGAAATTAGATGTTCATCAAGATTTTCCAGCAATTAATTCCTCCCACTCTGCACACCATAGAGAATTAAGATGAAGAGGGGTAGGTAGAGGTAGCAGAGAAGAGCAGTGGGGGGTATTCTGTATTATTTATCTCTTGTACGTCCCAACACCCTTACCTGACAACACATTTTTACCAGCGCCAGCTCTCAACCACTAGATTTGGATCAAATAATCTTATTAGCAAAAGTAAATTTTTGAACTCAATAACAATGCCACAGACAGGTTATAGGTCAGTTTATTTTGCTGTATTATCTGTCTGCTTCAGTTGCTATGTTGCTATGGTTACCTGCAGTTGAAAGCACCTTGCGCAGTGATTCAAAGCTGTCGCTGACCATGTCGCTGTCAGGCAATCAGAAACAAGTAATTTTTTTTTTTTTTCTCTCTCCCAACACAGTTGGAGTGAACGTCTTTGCATTTGTACCCTGTACCCTGTATCATTCTATTTATGTAGACCACCTTACACTTGGACCTTCTTTAATTAACCAAAGCATGTGCTTGTCTGTTTCCAGGGCCGTAACCTAATTCCCGCAGCCCCAGGAAACACTAAGCTGAACTACACAGTGCTGATCGGCGAGACTCCCTGTGTTCTCACCCTGTCTGAGAGCCAGCTGTTGTGTGAATGGCCAAACCTGACCGGAGAACACAAAGTAACTGTGAGTAAAACTTTAATACTTTTTGTTTGCACGACTGTAAGCTGAATGTTTTCCGATTGTGTGATTTGTCTTTCTTCCTCATGTACAGATACAGTCATACAAACCCTAATAGAATGAGCTTCATCCCACTTTAAGTTACATTTCTCTATCCAAATACTTATTTCATGATCCCTCTTGCTTTTTTTATCTCCCCACGTCCGGAGCATCTGGCTTCGCCATTTCTTTCCGTCTGTCTTCTACTGCCCCTGTTCTCTCTGCTGTGCTGTTCATCCATCTTTTTTATGACAATCCACTTCCTGGCTTTTCATTCATTCATCTCATTCTTTCCTTCCCATCCATCAGACCTAAATCTCTTCAATTACTCTAGATTTCTCTTCCCCCATTCATAGAGCTGCATGCACACAAACAAACATAGATGCACGCATTCCGTCTCTTATACCGCTGGCGGTATTCGCGACTGTTTTTATGTCTTAGAGGCTTTTGATTGGTCTCGTTTGGCTGCCATCCTCCCTGGGATTTGAACAGTATTGATATTCAATAGAGACCAAAAAACGGCTTGTGGGCGTGAGAGGTCTGTGCTGTGTCTATTTATACCCTCCTCCGTTTAGTATTTCTTAGACATGAGCCAATTGAAGATGGAATAAAGGAGAAAAAAAAGACTCCTTTTCTAAATTCACAGAAACTGTTTTTATGTGATATGGTTGAAAAGTGTATGCATCCATGCGTGCATGCTGCTTTCAAACTGAGTGTACCGGGGTATAGATGTTGCCTCCCCTTACCCAGATTTAGTTTTTTGGGGTAGTTTTATCCTGCACTTGGCCCAAATCAGCACAGCTTGGTTTGCCAGTATAAATGCAACATGGGATTTAGCATTGGCACCATGCATGACTATTTCCTATTATATTGGATTTAAAGCAGTTGTGGCCAGGTATAGGCAGCAAAATTGGCAATCATCACTTGAGGTGTGCGGTAGCTCTTTTAGATAAGCTTCTGAAAATGCCTAAATAATGTTTCAGTATGGTCTGTACACAATGCTCACACCGTACAAGCTATAATGTTGGTGGCAGCAGCTAACTTTCTATTTGATTTCACTGAAAGTGCTTTACAGCTTTGACTAGGATCCTGTCAAATGTCGCTGCAAACAAAGCCATTAATTTTAGTTTTCTTCTCTGTAGTTGTGCGGTGTAACTCATTCACTTGTTCAACAAACAAGGGTGTAACATTTCTATTTATGTCCGTTTAATAGGTGCGTGTTGGAGGCTTTGAGTACTCACCAGGGACCCTGCAAATATACTCAGACAGCCTCCTCACCCTGCCTGCCATCATTGGTATCGGAGGAGGTGGTGGCCTCCTCTTGCTGGTTATCATTGTGGTGCTGATTGCTTATAAGAGGAAGTCACGGGATGCCGACCGCACCCTCAAGCGGCTTCAACTGCAGATGGACAACCTGGAATCCAGGGTGGCCCTTGAGTGCAAAGAAGGTTAGTTGGGTGAAATCTGGCCACATTGGGGGTGTGTGACGCAAGCGGCTCAACTCTCAAAAATTGCTTATATAATGCTTGTATTCTCCTTGTAGTTTTTCATACTCATACTATCCCCAAACAACTTCCTGTAAATATCTCTCTCGCTGCAGCTTTAGCTCAAAACCTGCACAACTCCCATCGGCATTCCTATCCATTTCTCTCTGTGCTTTCTTTCTCTGTCTCCTTTTCTCCCTACCTCACGCTGCCAACTGTCCCCCTGCTGTTAGGTGGCAACGGTGTGCGTGTGTGTGTGTGTGTGTGTGTGCGTGTGTGTGTGCGTGCGCGTTTGTGCATGTGTGCATGGGTGCTGGTGTATTTCCAGAAGAGCACTTTGATCTGAGCCAACCACCAGATGTTGGCTCTCCACCTCATGAGAGAGCCGCCTGGCTGGACTCACTACCATCCACCCTGAGAGATGGAGGTTAGATAGATGCAGGGCCCCAGGTTGGGATTGTCAGGGATAGTAAGGAAGGAGGGATTTGGCAAAGGCTAAACCGGGGGGAGAGATAGAGACTAACACACAAGTACATTAGCATATATCCATTTGACAGGAAACTGCAAATCCAGTGAGAGTCTAGTGATGCTGTTACTGTTTTGTCTGAAAGAAAAGAGTAGAAGAGAGAAGGAGAATACTGACAACCAGGAAATGGTTTGGATAAGGTGGTCTGCAAGTTTGTTGTGCAAACTGTGTGCTGTTTCCACCAGGTAGCATTCGACCACTCTGATTAAAAATGTAATCAACATATTGATCCATAGCTTGTTGGCTACCTTGCTACAGCCAGTAAAAAATAACGACAAAAAAAGGCAACAGGCGTGCATTAGATGTTCAGGTTGTTTTTAGTCAACTTATTAAAATAACAGCTCCACTTGAAGCTTGCAGCTCAAGGCTCCATCACCCACCACTAATATAACACTTGAGTCTCTCTTTGAACTGTAAGCAGTTGAATTGCTTTGTGGGTAATGTAGGAGCCAAGGTTTGGCAAGGGAAGAAGAAATGTGTGTAATAAAAAAGACCATCTCTCTGGTTCTGCTGCATCAAATTTGATAATTTCTTTTAAGATTTCACTCGTGAGTCCAAAAGATTTTGCATGGGGGCAACGTAACATCAATGGAGTACCCTTTAAACTGCTCCTAGAAACTGCTACTGCAATTTGTGTCCAAGGGATATTGGCATAATGGGTACATCAGGATGAATAAATGAACTGAAATGAAATGGTAATTCGGTCAGATTATATGACTACGGTATATGCACACATCTTCCACAGTCCACATTCCCAGATTAGAATGCAGACTAACTGTTGAACATGTTAAAGTTTTCAATGCATGCTGAGATCGTCAGTGACATGAAACCGATCTTAAGGTGTAAAATCTCTTGAGCGTCCTGCGTTTTTTTTTTTCCTTGAGTCACGAAGGACTGTGCCAGTCATCTGCTCAGTCATCTGCTCATGCCACTTCGCCTGAAACTCAACTCTTCATGTCCTGCTCTTTTGCAACTACCCTCAATCACACACACATAAATCCACACAGCAGGTCAAACAGTGATTGGTTGGGGTGTGTGGTGGTGAGTCCAGGTGCCGTGAACCTGTCTGTCCTCCGCTGTCACCACTGTCTGCAAGACAACAAGAGGAAGAAGAGAAGGAGGTGGACGGGGGGGCGATAAATAAGCTGGACAACTTGTGAGAGAAGAGAAGGAGAAGGTTGAGGGCATAGAAGAAGAGATGGATCAAGAGATTATGAGAGGAAAAAAACAACTGGAAGGGAGGCAGAGAAGGGCGGTTTTAAAGAAAGGGGGAGAAGTTGAATATGAAGGCTGAGGGGGATAGAGAGAAGAAGATAATAGGAGATAAATATGTGGTTTCAGAAGGGGATGGTTGGACAATAGAATGAAAAAATGAAGTTATTAGAATATAGAGAAGACTGACAAGAAGATAAACAAGTGATGAATAGCGTGAAAGTGGAATGAACCGCCTTTTTTTTCCTCTCAGAAATGTTGCAGAAAGCCATATCAAACTTCAAAACATATTGAAGTGAAAGAATGGGGGAAAGGTATAGGGGAGAAAAAGGGACTGATTAGAGATGCAGGGAGAGATGGAGGGATGCAGCAAAGGAGACACAACCGTAAGGGAGAGAGAGGTGACCTCTAAGATGACACTGAAGGGAGGAGAGAGGGAGGAAAAGAGCGATAGGAAAAGAGGGACAGGGTGACACAAGCCATCTGTTAGTCTGGGCATTAGTTTATTTGTTTGGGTTGTGTATCCATGTTGGAGTATTTTGGATGATGCTACAGGGCACACACACACACACACACACACACACACACGCACACAGATTCAAGCTAATTGAACCATATAGCTGTGTATTTCCTTTCCCTGAGTTTTATATTCATAAAATGGAATCGACAGTTCAACAAAAGCACTTGATATGTGCACTATTGTATTGGATATGAGTGTGAAAATGGATTTTAATCCTATTCGTACCCTCTATATAGGACTTGTGAAGGCAGTGGAGTATACAGGAGAGGGTCAAACACAGAAGGGAGAATGTGTAAAAACGTTGACACGTGCCCTCACATAAATCATCTGGGCACTAGGTTGTGTTCAGCTGAGGGGCAAAACATAGCGTGCGTGCGTGCGTGCGTGCGTGCGTGCGTGCGTGCGTGCGTGCGTGCCTCTCTCTCTCCACACAGGAGTACAAGCATGTGAGGTGGCTGCGTGTAATGTGTGTGCACTCACAGGCTCATGTTCCTGTGCCATTCCATCCTGAACTCCCCTCCAGCCACCGCGCACCAGAACACTTTCTTCTCCATCCACCCTCTGCCTCCTCCCTCCATCCTTCTCTCCGCTCTCAGCGCAGAGCAGTCACATAATGCTGCTTTTCACTGCTACTCCTCCACACGCCTCCATCATCTCCGGAGTTTCACCTGTGTCGACTCTTTCCTCTATGAAATGCTGTTTGTGGAAAGCATGTCGACGGAGATGAATAGTCAAGAAAAAGATGTGGACTGGCTCTAGAGTTGCTGGTGTTTCAACTCGTGTATTGTAACTCTCCTGTGTGTTCCTTCAGTCTTAATTCTGAAACACTTTCCCATTTTGGGGGGATAACAAATAATTATTACTCAAGATCACAACTTCACTATTAGGTTTCATTCACTTAATTGTCTCTGACGACTGTGTGTGAATGGGGTGTATGAGCGATAGAGAAGCACTAGATATATAGAAGTACAAAAGCACTGTATGAATGTGTAAATGTGACTTGTTGTGTAAAGTGCCTTGAGTGGGTGTTAAGACTACAGCAGTGCTGTATATATCCACTTTCTATTTACCACTTGAATATAAATCACAAGGTCCTGCGGATGAAGAAATGTATTTGATTTGTTTGAGATGAATAGAAGATAAAGGAAACATTACAGGCCTTAGTATCTTTAAATGAGGGCTTTGTGTTGTGCCTGAGCTACATGCAAATAATATCATTCATTTGTTATTAAAGTCTGTTTAATTTAATCTCCATAAATCTATTTGTCATTTGAAAGCTATGACATTCACATCTCCTTGTTTTCTTCTGTCGTGCAGCCTTTGCAGAACTGCAGACGGACATCCACGAACTCACCCAGGAGCTGGATGGAGCAGGAATCCCTTTCCTGGACTACCGCACATACGCCATGAGAGTCCTCTTCCCTGGGATTGAGGACCATCCTGTGCTCAAGGAGATGGAGGTACGGGTCAGTAGAGAACGCTCTGCACACACACACATACACACATACACACAAACACTCTGGATGAACGAAAGTTGTTCTGTGTGTGTGTGTGTGCGTTTGTGTCTGAGTGTGAATTTAGATGATTAATTAGAAATTGTATGTTTAAATAGGAGATTTTAAGCAAGGATTGGAAGAATGAAATTCATCAGCTGTTAGAAATGTTCTGTGTGATTACAGGGAAAGGAACTTGAAAGCAATTTATTTTAGAGGAAGGGAAACTATGTAATGTCTCAGACTTTTGAAATTTATTTTGAACTAAACAGAAGTTTACAGACTCAGTTGAGTTAGAGGTAGAGTGTGTTAGAGGAAGAGAGTCCCAGTACAAGTAATAAAGGAAAAAACACTAAAGAAATTTATTTGGGGCAAGCTCCACGTTGATGTAATACAGTGACGGGACAGTGGTTCTTTTGTGGGGAGTGAGTGATGCCTGAGCTCCACTTAGACTCGGTGCAAGTGATAGATTGCCTCTCCAGGGCCGAAACCTGTTTTAGGCTCCTGAGAAAGAAATGTTCACATTCCCACTAACAAACTCTCCACTATGCTGCTCATTGCTCTCTCATTCACATGAACCTCACATTAACTGTGTGGACACTGCAACGCAGCATATGCACGTCCCACAAAATTGGACAACCATTATACCTGGTTGTCTTGTCCAGGTGAAGTCTGTGTGTGGGAGATTCCGTCTTTGTATCCGTGAGACTGTCACACAATAGTTACATGGAACGGCACACTAGCCCTCCGCTGACATGCATGTAAGGTGGCAGCTGCAGGGACGGAGCTATGAGGCATGCGGCATCTGCCCGTGCTATCAGTTGTATTCCAAAGGGATATAGTGGCACGACATTGGATTTTCATTTGTATGGCTCAGGCAATCACAGGCCACAGTAGTGCGCTCGCAGGCGGATCAATTTCTTATTACAGCATGAAGTTCACATTCTCACTTCAAACCTCCATACCTCTGCCTTAGAGGGGGAAGCCTGCCCACTGCTCTGAGAGGAAAAGAATCGTTTGAAAGGAGGAGCAGTGAGGGATGGTGGGAGGTGAAGAGAGAGAGAGGGATACGTATTGCAGATATAATTGTGCATGTGAATGTGTGGCTCTTTTCCCAATGTAGCCTTCATCTGATATTTCTCGTTCTTACACATACTCATTAATCCATTTCTCGACTATAACTCAAAACCAATTCTTCTCCCCACATCCTCCTGTTCATCCTGCTCTCAACCTCTTTATCTGCCTCTGCCCTACTGATTTCTGTGCATATCTACCTCTGATATCCTGCCTTTTCCCCTTATATGCACTTTTTCTCTTATTTTACTTCTTAAAATTTCTTTCCATTCCTACTTTTCTGCCCCTGTCTCTCATTCTCCTCACCCAATTCCCGGTTCAACCCTTTTCTCCATTTCATTTTCTCTTCCCTCTGTCCAACAAATGAATACTCTTCCTTCATCCAACCCTCTCTCCCCCTCTTCACACTCCTACCCATCACACCCACCATTACCTCTGTCCCCTCTTGTCCAGGTCCCTGCCAACGTGGAGAAGGCTCTGACGTTGTTCGGCCAGATGCTGACCAAAAAGCACTTCCTGCTTACCTTCATCCGCACCCTGGAGGCGCAGCGGTCCTTCTCCATGCGAGACAGAGGCAACGTGGCGTCCCTCATCATGACAGCACTGCAGGGGGAGATGGAATATGCCACGGGTGTCCTCAAACAGCTCCTGTCTGACCTCATTGACAAAAACTTGGAGAGCAAGAACCACCCGAAGCTCTTACTCAGGAGGTACGAACTGAGGCAGGGAGACGGGTTGAAAGTGGCTCAGACTCTGCACAAGAACATGACACACGTACACAGATTTGTATTTCCACAATTAGGGTTTAAGTTTGAGGTTCTATCCCCTTGTGTCTGCATGTGTGTTCACCCCTTAGCAAGGTCAGGTTAGCTACTTGAGAGGGGGCACCTTCAAAAAACAAAACAAAAACGACAACATCATCGTCAACGTTCCCTATTTACCTTTTCCCCCTTTTGTCATGGCAGTGGGAAGGAACTTGCAAAACCAAGCAAACCGTAATACTAATGATGTTGCTAGAATGGGAAGATGATGCTCTGTGAGCAGGGAACAGTGATTTTAGAGTCGTACGCTGTATGTGTGACGTTACCTCATCCCTATCTCTCAATTCTGTCTCTGTCAGAGAGGATTACACCCCTGAGCGCACACACACTCCCAGTGGAGCTGCCGTCAGACAGGTCTCTCTCTCTCTCTCTCTCTCTCTCTCTCTCTCTCTCTCTTTCTCTCTCTCTCTCTCTTTCTCTCTCTCTCTCTCTCTCTCCCCCTCCGTCTCCCTCTCCTTGTGCACGCAGCATGAAAGGTGGGGTTGGGTGGGGGTTGGGTTGAGGAATGCGAGAGGGCACAATTGTGATGGAAGGAGACGTATTTAGGCGGAGATGGAGGAGAGGAAGAAAGAAAAGCCATACTCTTGGAAGGAAGAGAGGTGCAATATAGACTGAGTGTGTCTAGGCAGAGGGAGAAAAGAGAAGTTAAAATGAACTAGTGCAGACAGCCAGCCAGGACGAGATACACGTATTCAAGGAAAGATACAATTAGAGAAATGGCCTGTCTCCGAATAAATTGGAATTAGACATTAAATGATAAAAAGTTATGTGGGTTTTTTTCTTCTTTCCTTCTTCTCCTTGGAGAGATATTTAATTAAAAATCTAATCAAATAAATGATTCTCAGCCAGTGTGCCGGTGAGAAGCCTTTTCCAATCCCCTTTGGGCCATACGGTCACAACACGCTGTCCCTGTTAACTACACTAGCCCCGGGAGCTGGCATTAATATGCCTGGCAATTATTACACATGGTTCACCCTGATTTGGTCTTTTTACTGCAAAAGATAGGCTTTAGATTTTATTTAATTTTTTTAGACATACTGTTTGCAGAGAAAAGAACAGGAGAACAACTTGATAGCTGGCTCCTTTGTGCGCTTGTATTGGATTCATTTAGTTTGTGTGTGTGGACAGGAAGCTGCACCAACCCCTCCTCCTGTAGCACACTTAGAAACCTAGGACAGATGGGTGCTGGCACATATCCGACCTTAATGAGATGATGTTAGAAGTCGCCCACTATCAAGTCCCGACATGCCCAAAAGCGTGTTCTGTCCAGGTGTATATGTCTCCTGCGTCCTTTGTCCTCCAATCTTTCGCTCCGACTCATCTTTCATCCGGTATATTTTGCTGACAGCCATGAGAAAAAAAACAACAATGCTCTACATACATCAAACAACAGTCAACATTAAACCAGGGAGGCTTGCAGCAGTGTAGGAGTTCACGTCTTGTTCCAGCTACAGGCCTTCACTGGATTCACCGGCACATTGGCCTAGTTTCCTGTGTTTTCTTTTATTCCTTTACTATTCCTCAATTGTCTCTGAAAAGGGCAGCTTTTCTGTGCAAAGTTTACAAGAAAAGAATCATCTTATGCACCCATAACTCAACAAAATGTACCTTTCCTCACTTTTTTGCACCTTGTGCCATGCTAATGACAAAATTATTTTTATTTACTGCTCGTGCGGGAGAGTGACCTAGTTAGGCAACCCAGCATCCCCGCAGCGGACCCCTAAAAAACTTCAGATAGTTCCCATTCATTCCCCAATCTTCTAACCCTAATCAGGGAATAAGCAATCTTCCCATTTCTCTCTAATTTGAAAAGTAGATACTGGAGAGCAAGAAACTAATGAGAAAGAAATACTTTGTTTTTGTTGTTGTTGTTATTTTGGCCCCTCTGCGACGGGTGTCCATTTCCCTTTCAGCCGTTTAACAAATTAGATGCAATAAGTCCATTAATTATAATGCCTTATAGCTGCTTTGTCTTCATTTAGTTCAACAGTTGTTCACGTGTGTCTGCTTGTGCATGTGCAGAGGTTCCCCTCATTCCTCGGCAGGTTCGTGATTAACGAGAGAAGTTAGCGAATTATACTAATTACTGTATATTTAATGAAGACAAGTGGGTTTGTTTGTGTGTTCCCTGTCTCCTTCATCCTTTATTTTTCTGTTATCTCCCTCCCACCCTCACCCATTGCCTTCTTCTTTCATGTCTCTCCCAGGACGGAGTCAGTCGCTGAGAAGATGCTCACCAACTGGTTCACCTTCCTGCTTTACAAGTTCCTCAAGGTAAAATTGTCTCTTAACACACGGACGCATAACTTTTAAGCAATCCCAATTCTGCTGATTTTGGAGAATAAAAGAATGTTTCACTGTTACACACACACACATTCACAGCTGCAGCGTTAGATAAGGCAAAGCAGCAGGCTACCTATCCCGTACCTCTGCCTTTCATGTGGTAAATTCTCCTTTCTCCGAAATGAGGAATGTGCATAGTCTGAAGCTCCGTTCAGAGGAAGCTGGTTCTGTTGTTGTGATCACTGTAGCCTGTCGCACTAACCTGTCCTCTCTTTGTGTCCCTGGCTGGATTCTGTTAGAGCCTGTGTGTGTGTGTGTGTGTGTGTGTGTGTGTGTGTGTGTGTGTGTGTGTGTGTGTGTGTGTGTGTGTGTGTGTGTGTGTGTGTGTGTGTGTGTGTGTGTGTGTGTGTGTGTGTGTGTGTGTGTGTGCGCGTGCGCGTGTTTGTGTGCGCGCGCTCGTGCGCGCATCTGTGTGCGTTTTCAGAGCTTTGGGACTTAGCAAAAGAGGAAGCCAGAGATCTTAGGCAAATGCATTCTCTCATTTCTCTGTCTGTCTGTTTGTGTCTGTATGTTTTCTTTCTCTTTTTGAATTATTTTCTCTCTGATATGGAATCACAGGGAATTATTGAGGTTTAAGCTGTGTTAAGTTCTTGTTTCCACAAACACACACACACACACACACACACACACTCCACATTCAAACATCGCTGCTCCTAATCAGTTAGCAGCGGGGCCTTAAACCCTGTCCAGGATAGGTATTCTGGTGGACAGTGAACCAGCCAATCCCTCGGGGGTCTCAGTAAACATCTTTGTGTGAGTGTACAAGTTTGGGTGTGCATGCATGTGTGTTTTTTCTTCATTTGTGAGACTGGACAGCCAGAGTTGGGTTCATGGACAGGGCAGTGTGTTACTGGGGATCTTTTTATAACAGCTGTTAATGAATTACATGAGAAATTACAGGAAAAGGTGAATTATTGTAGAGAGAAATTTGTTTAGGAAGAGTGGAAAATGGATGTACAGTAGAAGTGGTTATAGAGGGGTGAGAGGAAGGTTTCAAAATGAAAATAAAAAGGAACAAAGAGCTCCAGAGAGAGTGAGACGGGGAAATGAAAATAAATGCAAAATGAAAAGTGAAGTTAAGACTTGCTGTAGCTAGCAGCAAGGGTTCCAGCCTAGCTTTAATCTAGCCTCTGCAATTCAACACCTCTCTCTCTCCGGAGCTTTTCTGGGTCACATAAAAGAAAAGCCTCGAACAATTTCAAGGTTCAGCCAGGTGTGAATGGAGATGAGTAAAGGTCAAGTAGTTGTTCAAAGGGAGGAAAGAGATGGAGCTTACACCTACCTACCAAAGAGCACAGGAGGATGGATGAAAAACCTTTCATCCATTACCCTATTCGAAGGGTTCACTTGTTCTCCTTTGCACTGACTTGTTTGACAGTGGGGGGAGTCACATAGTTACTCGATTTCTGCCCCCTGGTTAAATATCAGAGACTGTTTTAGGATGCTATATGTAAAGTTTTATTATCGAATTATTAATTAAGAGTTGTGGCAACAGGACACCACAGTAAAAAAATACAGAAAACCTAAATACTTATCGAACATGACGGTTTCATAAACATGGAGTGTCAGTGTTGCTTTTCCACACTGGCACCATCTGACGGAGACAGAGGCAGCACAGACCTGGAGTGTGTGCTGATAGACAGAGAGGACATCTGCCAGTGTGCTGTGTTTTCTCCATAGGAGGCAGGCAGTGCTAGATTATCCCACAGAGTTCATCTGACAGCTCACCAAGATGACTGACATGTGTTGATGCATGAACACGCTCCGCGGAGGGCAGGACTCGCAGTATACTTCCTCTGCCTCAAGCCAGAAAGTTGCATGTTTAGAAAATGTGACTCATTTGGTTAAACTGCTTTGATTGAGTAATTAGACCGAGACGATTCTTTTAAATAGACTAATATGATGCAAATGAAGTGCTGTTGTATAAGTAGGCAGTGCTGAGTTGTCAGGCCGGCAGAACAAGTGAGTGAGAGAAAGAGAGATGGAGGGAAAAGAGACCGGGGGCCCAACATCCCAGCGCTCGTTGCCTGGTTGACACGTCTCAGGCACCAAAGTGCTTCTCCAAGCGTTTTTCACCCCTCAGTCATTAACCTTCTATTAACGCCTCCATCAATTTCCACTCACTTACACTCACACTTTCTCTGGTTTCTCTCCTTTTTACTCTCTCACTTACACACACACACACACACACAAAGTTATAAATGGTGTTTTTTTTCCCCAAAGAAGAGACACTGGGGAGAGGCTTGAGAGTGAGAGAGAAAAAGTGTGTGTGTGTGTGTGTGTGTGTGTGTGTGGTGTGTGTGTGTGTGTGTGTGTGTGTGTGTGTGTGTGTGTGTGTGTGTGTGTGTGTGTGTGTGTGTGTGTGTGTGTGTGTGTGTGTGTGTGTGTGTGTGTGTGTGTGTGTGTGTGTGTGTGTGTGTGTGTGTGTGTTAGTGTGTGTGTTAGTGTGTGTGTGTGTGTGTGTGTGTGTGTGTCAATTTTCAGCACTCTGTTAGCCAACACAGGCCATGGCCTTTGCCGCTCTGCCTGTGGTTGGCCACGAGAAGATTAGAAGTATAATTGGAGAGTTTTGCTGTTGTGCACTTTTTTGTAGGTAAAGTTTTTGCACAGTTGTATTCGTATTTAGCATTTTAACAATCAGTCTCTCTCTTCTGTCTCCCACCTCCGACCTCCTCCATCATCTCTGTTTCCAGGAGTGTGCTGGTGAGCCTCTCTTCATGCTGTACTGTGCCATGAAGCAGCAAATGGAAAAGGGACCAATAGACGCGATCACGGGAGAAGCCCGCTACTCCCTTAGCGAGGACAAACTCATCAGACAGCAGATTGACTACAAGACTTTGGTCAGTACTGTATGCACTCACATACTCGTGGACACAGTTGCACCATGCATTGGGTGCTGAATGATAATATAGACAGGTGCACACATCTGATGAGAGTATTTATGTGGATTTGTGATCTAAATCAAGACCATTTTGCAGTGTTTGGCAACAACTCCTAAAATTATCCTTTAGAAATTAACATAAGATGGTGCAAAACCAACAGGACCTCTGATTCTTATGAAATAGCCTCGTAATAATGTGCACTGTTCTGCAGTTAAATATTGATTCTAAATTGCTGTTTCAAGTGTTTCTTTACGGGTCAAATATGATCACCGGGTCATGCGTCCCAACATCAATAGTTAATGCACCCAGTCTGTACTGACCTCCTGGTCTAAATTTAACCTGTGCACTTTGCTCTCTGACCTCCACCTCTGCAGACGCTGCACTGTGTGAACCCAGAGAACGAAAACGCTCCGGAGGTGACGGTGAAGAGCCTGAACTGTGACACAGTGACGCAAGTGAAGGAGAAGCTGCTGGATGCTGTGTACAAGGGAACGCCGTACTCCCAGAGACCAAAGGCCTCGGATATGGACCTGGGTAAGGAGAGGAAGCACTGCCTCACGCCCACACACACCCACACACACACACACACACACACACACACACACACACACACACACACCACGCACAGACACAGAATACAGGTGCACTTCTACAGAATCTTTTCAAGGGCTCTATGAAGCAGGAGGGGGCCCTCCAGGCAGGAGAGGTGATTATGTACAACAATGAATTTAAGTGAGGAGTGAGCCAAAAGTCATCTATATTATGCATATTATGCCCATTCCAAATTTTATTCAGTCACTAAATATAGTTATGCATCCTTATTTAGTTGTAGTTGTTTTAAGGAGGAAGTTTGTTGTGCAAGTTTTTCTACACAATCCATTCCCCATGTCTGTCCTTGTACATACAAAATACAAACCAACACAAAACAAAAAGATGATGGTCATGGTGTGGTTCTGTGAAGCGGTTCTCACCTGTATCTACTCTCTTTGTGTGTGTGTTTGTGTGACAGAATGGCGGCAGGGCAGGATGGCTCGCATCATCCTCCAGGACGAGGACGTCACCACTAAGATCGACAATGACTGGAAGAGACTCAACTCCCTGGCTCACTACCAGGTACCTCACTACTCACAAGATAAACCCCATGATACATTGTCTTGTGCTGGAACAATAACTCCTCCTTGGTTTGGTTGCATATTCTTGACACTGTCTAGTTCATTCATGTAATGTAGCTGTTGTTGTTGTTGTTATTGATCTTGGTGGATTTCAGCTGGTGAAACATTGACAGTTGAGAATTGTTCACATTGCGTTTGGATTGGAAAAAAAATGCATGCCATTAAAAATAAGACAAATAGAAAAAAAATAAAGGAAATTAAAAAAGAGTTTCTATTTGAGCTCAGTGGTAATTTGTTTCTAATCCTGTTGCTGGACTTTTCTCTGCAGTTCTAACTGATGTTGAAAATACTTTTCAGGTGACAGATGGCTCAGTGATTGCCCTGGTGCCTAAACAGAACTCAGCCTACAACATCTCCAACTCCTCCACGTTCACCAAGTCCCTCAGCAGATACGGTACGAGAGAAGGTCTGTGTGCATGCGTGTGTGTGTGACCTCATTTCTTAAGATGCAATACTAAACTGCATGACTGCTGGTGTTCTCAAAATTGGATTTCTGACTTAAAGGATATGATAGTTTTAGGATTTAGTTCATTACTTGGTGGACTGCTCCTACTTGCCTCCGTCTTGTAACTGTTTCTCTTATATACAGTGTAAACATGTACACCGTAGAAAAATGTAGAAAACTTGAATTGAAAGAATCAAACATTTTATTTATCAGGGCATTCTTTTAGCCAAATTATTATTTTTTAAGCCCTTTCTTGTGAATTGTGTCACACATGCATAGAGGATGCCATGTGACAGCTGTCAGCAGCACAGTTTGACAGAGGAGTGGCTCGTTTTGTGTCCTTGCCGTCTGTCAGGCTCCTTCACTGACAAGCTCTTTATCTCTGTTCACTTCTCTCTTAGATTCTGTCTGCCTGATCTCCTTTAGGGCTTGTAGGCCTATATGCAGTAGTGTATAATGTTGACAGTGTAACGCATAAAATCTACACATAATCTAACACAAGACTAGATGAAGTCTTGCACCTCCTCCTTACATACAGTGGCCGAGAGAAATCTACCAGATGGAGCGTGAAACATTTGTCCAGATACATAGTATAGAGGATGAGGTTTTTTGCATCGCTTGTTATTTCTCCCCCTGAAAATGAATGAGCTTTGATAATTTTATCTGCAAGAAGGGTCATTTTATGTGATTTGCACACCAATATATTTTAAATGGGGTCATTATAAAGGCTTTCATAAAGAGTGATATTTATTAAAGGGGCAGTAAGTGATTCTTAAGCAATACACGTTTTGTAAAAATTATTTATTATTTCCTCAGCGCCTGTCAGCTGGCGATAAAAAATCTGGGTTTTGAGCACTGCCCAGGCTGCCCGATCTAAAACAAGACATAACTTAGAAAAGTTAAAAAAAAAAACCTTTTAAAAAGGGCTGGAGGTGATGGCGAGTGAGCAAACAAAGCCTTTGCAGAAATAGAGCGAGCTTAAGCGACACTCAGCCTGTTCGCTGATTACGAGGCAGGTCATGGGAAACACTGATACAATCTGATGTCTGCTCGTCCAAATCTTTGTTCCTCTGAGGATTTTACGTAGACACATCTTGCAACATTGGCAAACTATAAATGAAGTTCTCTTCCAGTTCATATATTGGAGCCACACATAAATCACATTAGATGTGTGTATCCAAGCAAGAAATCCCACAAATAGGTGTCAGATTGTCCAGAAAATAACAATGGCCGCTCCTTGTACTGTTGTCTCATGTCTGTCTATGTGGTTTGCAACTTGCATGGCCACAATATAGAGGCATCCGACTGCCAATGTGTCTTAAACAGCTGATTGGCTCTGAACATTGCATTCTGGGTGTGATACCTCAACCTCAAGCAGGTGATTCGAGCTGATCCACTGCCTCTTCTCTCCTTTCCGGACTTTGGTTTGTCACAGCACGGCTATGAGGTCGCACATGGATTAGCACACTCGCTAGAAAAATGATTTATTTTTATGTTTTAAATGAAAGTGTCTGCATGAAACGGTCTTTGTTTGATTTGAAATATCTGAAATGTGTGTGTAAGTGATTCGTTTTTACGTCTAAATAAATGCCATCCAGCTACTTCAGATCCAGACTCTGTCCAGATGCCAACAGGCACATGTACATGCCAGGTGTGAGGTGGACCTCGGTTCTCTCTCTCTCTCTCTCTCTCTCTCTCCCTCTCTCCCACTCACTCCATCTCCCACTCACTCCCTCTCTGCTCCTGAGCCCTGCCATTGTGGCCTACACATAAATACTCTCTAACAGCCCCATCACACTTACTCTGTACTTCCCTGGTCCACACTCTCTCCTGACATTTCTAACCTCTCAATCCTTTCCTGCTTTGTCACGCGAGTGACAAGCATTCAAGCTGAAAGCGGAATGCTCCGTGTCACAAAATAAGATCACTGTCCAACAAAGGGAGGGAGGAAGAAAACAGGGGGAAAGAGTGACAGACAAATTTATTCTGGAATGAGAGTGATACGCAAGTAGAAGAAGCTGTCACCTTCAGAATTGCTTTTTACTCCACACAGAGATTTGTCTCACTGCAGCTGCCTCAGATTTCTTATTCATGTGTTGTGCCACCTGCGTAGCTTAAGCGGGTTCCCCTTGAAATGCTGATTAAGTCAGAATGAATTACACTAAACTATGGAGAAGCAGCAGTTGTAGGCTGTTCTGCATCTGCTAAAACCCTCATGTCCTCAAGCACAGGAACTGGGTTCAAACCTACAGCAGCCTTTGGCCCTGTTCGAGTGACCTGTTGTAATTAGATCACAAGTTTTATTTTTGTCAAAAAAACACTACAGAACAAGGCTACAAACACAGCTACAGAGCTCATGACCTTTTCACATCTTAACTACTATGCCGAAACACCGTCTTTTATTTGTTTCCAGTCTTCCTGTTATTTTTGGCCCTTCTCACACTCACCTTCCCTCCGTGTGTCGTCCTCCTCCAGAGAGCATGCTGAGGACAGCCAGCAGTCCAGACAGCTTGCGCTCCAGAACTCCCATGATCACCCCCGACCTCGAGAGCGGCACCAAACTGTGGCACCTGGTCAAGAACCACGATCACTCGGATCAGAGGGAAGGGGACAGAGGGAGCAAGATGGTCTCTGAGATCTATCTAACCCGACTGCTGGCCACCAAGGTATGGAGAATCTGTATAATCGCAAAAACACACACACACACACACACACACACACACACACACACACACACACACACACACACACACACACACCTTTAGCCGAAAAAACACACCCCCAATATCCTTGTGATGTCGCCCGCTGCCACAAGCACCCCCTACTGACCTTTGTGTGGTGGTGGTCTCAAAGCTCATTAATATTATTCATAACCTTTTGCACAAAGACAAACATATGCACAGGAATGAGTGTATGTGTCTTAATTAGGAGGCTGACCTTTCACTATTGAGTTGTTTGGCTGCAGTTCCTGGGCTCCGTTGGTGGCCTCAGGGCTTTTAGGCCCAAAGCTTTTACGTTGCGATCATTATTCCCCAAGTTCCTCCATGTCGTCCAGACCACACCGTGGAACCTGCGCTCGGGTTTTCGTTGTAGTTCTTTTCAACGAGCATCTTCAGGTTATTTAGAGTCAGGCTCATTGTTTGTGCTGATGTTCTGCAGAAACAATCATCATCAGTGGGTGTTTCCCTCAGTTAGTTTTCAAACTGCCATTTGGCAGAGTGTGATTGTGCATTTACAATCATGGAACTATTGTAGTCTGGGACTTTTAATGGTTGGTTAGGTTTCCCAACAAAGTTGGGTTTTCCCAGACATAGAAGAGGTGACTTGTGTGTGTGACTCCGATGAGAATTGGCAACTCTTCCTCTTCGGTCCATCATTCTGCGGCACTACACCAACACACTCGCCCCAGAGTTTTGTCACCAATCCACTCACACGCTCATCTCCAGGAACAACACAAACATCATCCTCATTAACATAATCAACACAAACACACCAACTGTCGGTCCAGCCCACCAAAAGTATCAACAGCTTTTGTTCTCATTTGCAAGTACCAGCTATCTTGGTGATTAAGCTCACCGTGGTACTTCCTGTGTTCCGATGTTTCACTCATTAGCTCTCAATTTCCATTGTTCGAGCTCCAGGTAGGAAAGTGCAAGGTTAGAGGCTTCAGTGCTGCATCGCTCAGGAAATGATTAACATGCAAGCCAGAGGAAGACAATGGGGGCAACTTGAAGCGCTGCAGTTTGTTCCCATTTATTACAGCTCCCACGGCTTTGTGTGTTTTGGAAGCTGAATTGTGGCTGCGTGAACAAATACAACACTGCAGATTGATCTTGTGGCTGGTTTGAATGCGATTTTTTTAAATGGTGGGCTTGATGCTTGTTGATGGTGAAGACGGTCTTTAAAGCTTGTGAGAAATATCAAATCATTTTAACTTTAGAGATTTATCATGTTGTTAAAAAAAATCCAGCAGAACAGCCTTAGGCTGTATTCTCATTGCGCCCCGTCCTAAATACTGTAAAGAACACTGAGCACTCAGCATCATCACAAACAGAAAGTTGTTCTACATTCTCAAACACCTGCCACAGACCATCACCATCGAGCTAGACAGTTGTTCAGTGCTACTCTAACTCAAGTGTAATTAAAAGGGATATTTACATTAGAAAATATCCAGAGTCTTTGAATCAGGAGCAACTGGACTTGTTGGCAAAGACTAACTTCTAATTTGTTAAATCCTGATGCACCATCCAATGGACTCTGCAGACTAACTCTTCCTGTGTTGCTTCTCCTGCTCAGGGTACACTCCAGAAGTTCGTGGATGACCTGTTTGAGACCATCTTCAGCACAGCACACAGAGGCAGCGCTCTGCCACTCGCCATCAAATACATGTTTGACTTCCTGGATGAGCAGGCGGACAAACACTCCATATCAGACTCTGACGTACGGCACACTTGGAAGAGCAACTGGTGAGTTTCAGTGTGCACCCTGTGAACTGGCATCGCCGTGAACATTTGGCCGTGGGTTTGTGTCTCATTAGTGTTGCAGAAAAGTTGCTGTAGTGTTACACAGATTGACTGTAAGTTGGTCAATATGCAGCACTTTTACACTGGCAGTGCAGCAGAATGTACAGTCTTCTTATTTCCGCTACCTCAGGCATTTTATCACTCACACTCCTCCTTTGTTCAGCCAGTGTGTGTGTGCACTTTCATCATTGCAGTGCTCTCTGCTCCTTAATAGCTTGTCAAGTCCTTCTAACTGCAACTCTTCCTCCTCTTCCCCTGTATTCCCTCAATCGTTCCAGTCTTCCGTTGCGGTTCTGGGTGAATGTGATCAAGAACCCGCAGTTCGTCTTTGACATCCACAAGAACAGCATTACAGACGCCTGCTTATCTGTGGTGGCTCAGACTTTCATGGACTCGTGTTCGACATCAGAGCATAAACTGGGGAAGGACTCGCCCTCGAACAAGCTGCTCTACGCTAAAGACATCCCCAACTACAAGAACTGGGTAGAAAGGTACATGGACAAATGCTAAGCTTGTTTTTATTTTTATTTTTTTAGTAACAGTCTACTTCTGGACAAAGGGGCCTTGGTGGGATTTGATGAATGATCCTTTAGATGGTTTCAGGACTACCTCTGATAGAAAACAGTGAATAGAGGCTTAAATATCACTGATATATGTGCTTCAATAGACAACTGCGAAGTACATTTTATGCAGATGACACGATGCTTCATGCTCATCATCTGTGGGGAAAGCGGTGTCTGATTCTTGTCCAGAAATCTCGTAGATGTCTTAGATTGGTTTTGAATTAGTCAAAGGCTTAATTTATGATGCCTGATAGTATTCGTATTTGTATTCTGTATTATTCTTGTATGAATGAAAGTCACAGAATACAAATATCTGGGCCTTTGACTGTTTTTACTCTTCTGTTTACTGTTCACTCTTTCTTGGCAGACTTGTTGTGTTTTGCAAGACTTCAGCTTTTCATTTGGTATGCGTTTCTCCAGGTACTACTCTGACATCTCCAGGATGCCAGTCATCAGCGACCAGGACATGAGTGCGTACCTGGCGGAGCAGTCGCGCCTGCATGCCAACCAGTTCAACAGTATGTCGGCCCTACATGAGATCTACTCCTACATTGTCAAGTACAAGGACGAGGTGAGATATATCAGCCATATCCACAGAAGACATTTTGTGTTTAACCTTCTTTCATGTCCTACTTGCTTAACCACGCTCTTTGCACCGGTATTATTTTTGTCCAAATATGATCGATTAAGTGCATTAAGGTTATTCCAGATGAACGGGCTAAGAAGCGTTAGGTTTGTTCTAGGAACGACTGATTTCAATTGTCTTACACAGGATCAGGCCAACTGACGCTGTATTAGCAGGTGACCTTTATTTGATCGCTCGCCTTTTATATGTATACCAGCTTTTACATAACCCCTTACAGTCTGTACCAAGTATGAACCAGCCAGATATCAGAGTCGTCTGACATCCTTGTTTGTGAAGAACAAAACCCTGCTCATTTGTTAGGTTTCGCTGACCTCTTCCCCTCTCTATCTTCAGATCTTGTCAGCTTTGGAGCGGGACGAGCAGGCGAGGAGACAGAGACTGCGGAGCAAGCTGGAGCAGGTCATTGACACAATGGCCCTGAGCAGCTGAGGACCATCCGGCGGCTCCACCTCCTCCTCCTCTTCTTCACTCCTCCTCTCCATCGGTCTCTCTCCCTCGCTCCTCTCACCCGGAAAACAAACAAGACTCCAAACCCCAACAATACAGACACACTGCAAACGGACTGAAGCAGCACACTGCAAACTGGGGGGGTTCGGCAGAGATGGGCGGGCCTGTGTACGCTTACATGTGTATGTGTGTGTTTGTCTGCGGCCCCATATGGTGTGAGAGACTGGGACACCGGACATTTTCACACATGCATACGTGGAAAAATGTGTCAACTGACAGCATTTGATTTTTGTGGATGTTGGTGTCTGTGGTTTGCTTGATTTTTGATTTCAGGACTTTAGTCGTGATGAAGCGATGGTCGGGAAAGAAACAGTGGAAGCCTGAAAAAGAACTCCATATATGGCATCGTCATTAACAGGATGGACCAATCTGTGATGAGCCTATGAGGAGAGGCTCTCTAGGTCATGTGACTGAGTGTGTCACAGTTTTAAAGGATGTTAGATTTTTTTTTTTGTATAAATGTAATCAACTGCCCACTCTCTGATCTCTCGCCACTTGTATTACTGCTGAATTTGCACAATTTACAGAAACGTTACAAAGGAAGACTATATAGATATTATATATAAATACAGCTACGTTTTTAAAGAAAGATTAGGGAGCGAACATTTTTGTTGTATTCCTTTTCATTTTAAAACAGACAAAATCAATAAAACATGATTTGGTATTTCAAGTACAAAAGAAAAGAACAACGTAGACAAAAAAACGAAAAAGAAACAAAAAAGTTGTACTGTGCCATGTTTTCTTTGAATGTTGTTTAGTGCAAAGACATTTTGTTAGATGGAATGTGCTACCGTATGATTTTAAATATGAACATGCCTAGTGACTGAAAAGAATTGTTTGAGTAATGACCCCAGTTTAGATCCTTGTTGAAAATAGCGGGGAAAAGAGACGGCGCGCTGTCGTCGTCACTTTTCTCGAGTTCAGACGATTGATGGTTGTCACGGTGATGACTTGAAGTTGCTGTTGTTCCTAATTCATTCGGTGGAATCTTTTGGTTTGAGGAAACCAAACACACACTCACAGGAATCGTTGCTTTTACATGACTACGTCAGTGTCGGGCCCCAAGGCTGGTTCTTTTTCCTCAAGCATCAAGAAGTGACAGTTCGGTGCATCGTGGTGTTGTGACTGAACAGTGAAGGAGCTACGTCGCACTACAGCAAAAAAATTCTCATTTTTTTCCCCCGTTTGCCACACAGCCACCAAATGTAACCGTTAGGATTCCACCGGCCCCGAGTTTGTGTTGTCCATCTCTCGAAGGATGGTTCGTTTGTCCGACTCGGCCCTGTGGGAGCGGAGCCGCGGCCCTGGTGCTCTCAGACTCTGTTTACGTCTTCGTACAGGAGCCACACAGGTCAGGTGGAGCTTAGTGGAGCCTCTCAGTGATGACACAGTGGGGAAAGTGGGAAAAGCTGTTTCAAGCCTAAGGCCACCTCTCTTCTTTTTTTTTCTCATGTTCTCAATTTAATACCCAAATAAAGGGGCAAGGAAAAGACTAGTGAGTGTTTCTCTCCACCTCTAACTTATCTATTTGAGACAGGGACTTCAGCTCTTTATCCATAAGGGGAGGAGTATAGAGAGATAGAGAGGTGAGACACCTCCGTTCATTAGTAATCCTCCCCTTCGCCTGCAGCTCTTGTTTCAAACGAGCCTATTGCCATGTGTGGCTTAAGCTTTTTCTTTTCTTTTTTTTATGACTGCTCTCCTAAGAGGATTTCTTTGTTTCTCCTCTTTTGTTTTGACGTCTTGAAGTTGAATGTTTTTTAAATTTGTGGTGAGAAATAATGTTTTCGGATTCTTTTTATCCTTTTTTTATTTCCTGCTTGCCGAAAAACCAAACTGTGGTCTGTAAATTGTTTTTGTTGATGTTTCATTTGTAAATTGTACACTTTCCATGATGAACAAACGCTGTTTGACAATTTTTTTTGTAATCAGGTTGTTTTTCTTGTTTGTTTGGGTTTTGTTTTTGTTTTGTCTTCTTATTTTCCACATGTAAATTGTACATTTTGCGGTACACAGAAGACGGATCTCTCTTTGGTTTGCCTGAAAGTTTAAGTACTTGACCGAACTCAAGGTTTCATTTCCTGATATCGAGGAACAAAATGAAAATGTTGCATCAGATGAGCATCTGTGTCTTTGTGATGGAAATGTGACTTGCTGCTTTAACTCTTGTACCTTGTTTTTCTATCAGATTCTAGGGCTGTCATTCGATGCTGATCATAAATGCTGTCGCTGTCCATTTTTTTACGCCAGGTTCCTTTGAGAAAAAAAGAGAAACAATCATCTGTCACATCCATGAATAGTGAGCACACCTCCCACATTAATGTCAAAGCCACCATTTTGTTTACAAGTCTGAGACGTGACTCCTGCGGATGCACACATGAGCCTCCTTCGACTGGATTCCTGCTGCGACTTGATGGTTCCGTTTTTACCTGCCAGAAGCAGGAGGGGCCACTCTGCCCACGTTAGGAGAGACACTTCTCGTTTCGGGTGGCCGTGTTGGCTACGCACATGAAATAACTTCTCTCAGAATCATCTACATTACAGAGAGAACTGCAAAACCTCCGCCAAAATATGCTCATCCGACTATAAACATGTTTTTATTTTCTTCAACGTGCATCTGACCTTTGGCTGTACGTGTACATTACTGTGCTGTAGCTGTAGATCTCGTGGGAAGGACACAGGCGACCTCTGCTACAGAGCCAAGCAGTGCTGTGAGCATCAGCCCCCAACAGAGTCTGTACGAGTGCGGTGCGGACAGGTTTTTCCCTCGCTCCCTGCATGAGCGCTCACATCTGTCAGGCGTTTTAAACCACACTCACACACTCTGTTAATTCTCAGGTTCCTGCTCCACCGGGTCGTATTCTGGTCCCGATTGTCTCCTCAGAAACCGCCATCGTGTGATAACCGACTTGCATCTATTGCCAATGAGGTGGTGTACGTTGTACGAGGGGCCGGCGTCAGCTGCTGACTTGAGGTTGACTGCAGAGTCGCAGGGTTCCTGCTGTTTTTCTGTCAAATCAGAACAAATTACCGAGCGGAGTTCACCGCTCTGCCCACAGTTTGAGCGGATTCAGCACATCGCAGTGCATCTCATGTTTAATTCTCAGCTCTTCAGTCATGCTCAGTCACACTTGTGCGTTGGCATCTTTCTGTTTTCAGTTTTTTTCTCCGCCCCCTGCTGTTCTTCCAATTCTGGAAACTTAGTGGTTGTTCTTATTTTCTGTTTTTATTTTTCGAAAATGGAAGTTGCATAGGCTCCTAGGAAACACAAACCAAGTGACTGTCCGACAGAGATGGCAAAGGAATTTTAATACTACAGACTTCAGACTTGAAGCGACTGTCTCAAGTTTGCAGGTTAACATTCATTGTGTAAATATTCTGTTATTTCCTATTTTGCAGATTTACTACTTGTAAATAAACACGCATCAAGGAGAGATTAAACATTTTTTGCTAAATAAAATGTGACTTGGTATTTTTTGTCATGACCGGTTTGTGTGGAAGAAGCACTGTGGTGATGAGCGTAGGTTGGTACCACAGTGTTTGGGAGTTGACAGAACGTACGTATGTGGTTTCAGGATTCTGCTCCTTTCAATCGTGCAAAGTTACTGGATGATGCCCCAATGTGTGTATTTGTTATTTCTCTATCTGTCTGTCTTCCTTACTAATGTCCCTAGATGGTTCAGTTGCCTGCACAACCTGGAAGAGATTCTCATCCTCTGCGACAGGAGGCTCCCTGGGTGCTGATGTGTCCCGTGTGTGTTCCCCAACACATGCTCACAATAGTTTCATTTACCATGTTTTCCTCCCCGGGTCATTTTTGCACAGTTACTGGGAAGGCTCTCTGAGCCAGCAGGCGTGTTGCTAACTGTTAGCTCTGTACAGTCACCCCCAGGACAGTAACAAGCGCAGACCTCAGCCAAGGCTGAGAAATCTTGCACCAATATGCTGTTTCATGTTAAAGGAAATGAAATGTATTTGTGAAGATATCACTCACAATTTTGCCCTAACTCACTGGTGAAGAATCCTTCAAAAAGAAATTCCTGAGTCCAGATCTGGATCCCTCCCAAAACATAATGTTGTGTTACCATGGCCATGAGCAATCTTTGATGAAATTCTCATGCAGATCCTTTTATAACTTTATGAGTAATCCTGCTAACACAAACATGTACAAGTAATTTGAAAGCTATTCAAATATGCATTTTTGCTTTTGTCTGATGCATATTATACCTTAATAAGACTGCTCGTGTGTCACATTTAACACTATCATACAATTTTAGTATTGTACCTGCACTGGTATTGCAGATTTGTCTTTAAATGCCCGGCACACAGATTTATTGTAGCTTCAGGGATGTGCCATTCAGTATCAAAGAATTAAGGTTGAAAATGTTCACTGTCAAGTGCAGACTCCTTGTCAGCCTGCAGCGTGATCGCTTCCCTCCTCTGTCTCCCTGCCTTTCATAACACCACCAGCGTCATTAATCATTCTTATGGGAATGTACTTGAGTGGCTGCTGGGGGTTGGTTCTGTGGAGGTGTTAATACGAACACGTTTAGCCCCGACCATACATCACGCTTGCACTGCCCTCAGCTTACATGGGCAGTTACATGGAAGAGTGGCTCCGAGTGCATAATCCAGTGAGGCTGGGCCTGTGATCTCCATCGAATCAACGTGTGTTTGTTGCTGAACAAGAAGAAAGGGAGCGACAGAGAGGCAGAATATTGGAATGAACCAAAACCACCTTGTCCTTTTTTCATGGCCTGCCTTAACCCATCCCCCCCCCCCCCCCCCCCCCCCCCCCCCCCCAACTGGATTCAATGAGCCCACATAGACAGAAAATGTTATCGTTTGCACCATGTGTAACCAGCCGGGCTAATTCAATTAAAATTCCATCCAAGGAGGAACGCTGAAATTGCGTAATGGTCGTGGGAGCACTGAATCTAGTAATGATCCTGTCAAGAGGCAAATGATCTTGTGGCGTGAACATTATGATAAATTCCTTGGAAAGCACGAGATGCTCATTTCTTCGCACCCCCCCCCCCCCCCCCCCGGCTGCCCTCCCTTCCTCCCTCCTCCAACGCTCCTTGCATGGAAAATGATGTTACTATACTTAACAAAGCCATGATCTATATTTGCCCCCCCCCCCCTTCCTCTTTAATCTCCTTTAGTAACAATTGAAGAGGGCTCTGTGTTTTATCACATGTTGAACCAAGTGAAATTGGAATTCTATTTTAACTGAGGAGTCTTTTGGCGTCTGTCAGTGTGCGTTGCATCAAGAGTCTGGCGGAACCGGGGCACTGCGAGAGGCAGTGGATTCTTTAGGGGCCCCTAAATCCGGTGAGCAGTTCAGTTTCAGTTGCCCCTGGCAGAGGCAAAGGTGACAGCCGTGACTGGTGGGGGGTGGGGGGGACGCTAGGAGATGGATTACCGTCACCGTTCTTAACTTATGGTGCACAGAAAAAGCAGCTTGTGTGTGTGTAAGAGAGAGTCGTGGGCGTTAAATTCAGGTGCTGCCAAACTTCAGCCCCCCACAGACAGACACACTGTGTAAAGCCCCCAGAGGCAAGTGTGCAGCGCGGGGCGTGTTTAGCGAAGATGTAGTCTGTGTTAAGTTTGCTGGTAAAAACCCTGTTATGTATCCAGAAGCACATTGACAACTTGTAACCAGATATATGAAGTCCGAGCTGCTCTAATCAATACTTTTAAATTAACAATGGATCAGATGTCTGCTGGAATGTGAACGTGTGAACAGGTTCCTCCACAGAGAACCATCTCCTCCCCCTTGACTTTACAGGGTTTGGGTTTTTTTTAGCCCCCTCAGCTTATTTTTTTCAGTTTTCTCTCACAACTTGACTGTTCCTTCATTGTGGTGTCCAGACGCAGCAGACTGTTTCGTCCAGTGATAAAAACCCACTGTGCACTATCTGCACTGCGCCAAGCAGCGAGCAGACAGAACACAGCAACTATCGCTTCAGAAACAGAGCGGTGCAGTTGTCAGCTCATTATCCAGATTGTACCCCGAGGAGTCGAGAGCAAATATTGGACTTACGTTTCTGTCCAAATGTGACTTATATAATACTGCAGAATAATATAATACTCAGATTCCATTTGTGCATCGACAGGGTTATTCGCTTTGTGTGTTTGTTTGTTTTTTAGCAGAAATAGTTATGGATGGATTTGTATGACCATTTTATCAAAAGGTCTCGAACGTGGTAACAGGTGATTACATTTCGGGAGGATCTGGATCCAATCATTTTTTTTCTTCACCGTTGTAAGACTGGGAAAACTTGGCATCTTGGGTCATAGCTTCACAAATACATTTCAAAACTATGCAGGTCAATTGGAGATGGGGATGCAAGTTTTGGAGGAAACAGCATATGGTTGGGTGATTGCTGATCCTTGGTGGAGGTGACTGCTCCTGTTGGCCTCTGTAATGGCCAAAAAGTGATACATTTCTAACACGGCTGTACCATAAAAGATGGAGGTCGTGAACACGTTTGTCAGCGTGCACATTCCTTGTGTAAATTATTTGTGGTCATAACTTTTGGGCTGCAGGCTTTCGGTGCAGATGACAAGGACAGATGCACAAACTGCTAACTTACTTCTTCAACATAAATGTGGACATGTTAGAATTGCAACGAGACAGACCTGAAAAAAATCTGCACGTGCCCTTTTCTCCACCAAATTAGAAGCATCACACTAGAACGAAAATATATGACCATCAATCAATTTAATAAAACCTAGATTAATTATGCTGTTTTTTTATGAAAGCATAAAACATTAATAACACGTTAATTGCCTGATTAGTACATGTCCTCAGGGTAGCTGGTAGAAAAATTAATAAACAACAAATTGTTTGTTTTGTGGATTATTACAACTCGCTGTGATTTTGACTCGTGCCTTTTGGTTTAGTGGGAAACTTCCCTTCTTTTTCTCTCATTCGTAAAATACTTGGAACAGATAATATTAATTGGATAGAAACGTAAACCAGCAGAGCTTTGTTGTCTGCATTATCTTCTGGACCTAATCTGCTGAACACAGCCCGGCCTCTCATGATTGACAGTGTTCTGTGTTTGAATAAATCACTGACATTGTTTTTCACATTTTAGTTTTTTTGCATTTGATCGACTTCCCCTGTTTGCCCCTTGAACCAAAAATGCTTCAAATCGATGACGGGCTGAACTTGACTTCCAAGCGTCACTTGGGTCACCTTTGAGCTTCCCTTCCTCCCGGGATGCATACGTACAAACACATGCAGTGCAAACTTTCACAGTCCCCTGAGGAGACACCCCCCCCTTACATCCATTGTGAATGGGAGGAGATGGTCTGTCTGCATTCCCTGCCAGGTGATGGGTCGTGTCCCCCAGGATCTGGAGGAGTCGGTGTGATTAGCCCCTCCACCTCTCAAACCTCCGCTCAGGGATGGAGAGATCAGCTGTGTCTGTGTGCCGGCATCGTTATGCCCGTGCAGAAATGCTTTCACATGCATGCATTTCAGTCTCAGCTCTGAGCGTGTGTGTGTACATGCATGGTTTGTGTGCAGGCTCGAGGTCAGAGAGGTCAGCTGCAGACTTCCCACACAAAACATCGTCTGTCAATTTAATCACAACTCCACCAGCTGACGACCGCGCTAGGTTGATAAAATGCTTCGGAGTTGTTGCTAATGGCTGAAGTCCACAGTGGCTCCTTCTCTTTCTTTCTCCCTCACACACACACACAGACACACACACACCCACACAGACACACACGTCGTTGCAAACACACCCACATCCACACAATGCAGCCCCCTTTTGATCTTCAAATGTGTGTCTTTGGCAATTCTCTTTCCCTCTGTCTTGCAGCTTCAGTGAACCCAACTTGAAAGGCGCCGCATTTCCTCTGAGACAAGAATGAATCTCTTTAGGTCTGTTGTGGCATTAAGCTTTCAGGGGGCACAACAAAGAAGTCAAACAGATACGTACATATTTTTTTCAGTTGCTTATTTTTCCTTCCATTATTTGAATGGCTCCTTGAAAGAGCCGCTCCTAAGACAATAAGTACAATTATTCTCTCCATTATTTCCCCGCTCGGTAATTAGCTACGATGCGTGGCAGTCGAAAACGATAAAACTGCATTGCGTGTTCCTTACAGATAACAACACGGATGAGATGAAATGGAAAGAAAAATGTTTACACATCTCATTGAGACACACGCATGTGTGAACCATTTTAAAACATTCACTCACAATGAACTCCACTTATAATGAATTTCATGATCATTTATTAATGCTGGTGAGGCGTATCAGAGGACGCCAGATGCTTCTTAAATCCCTCAAAGATTCAGCCTAAGCTCTGCCCTTTTAACCCTCGCATTCAGCTCGTCTGTCGGCCTTTCATGTGTGATCAACACCGCAGTTCTGAACATGCTACTTTCACACGCCGCTTCCACACAGCCGCCGCCGCCCTCCCGCGCGTTCACCGCTGTCACTTTGATGTCAGAGGGATGTGGTGCGTCTTAGCGATCCGGCGCTCATGAATTAATTAATCACTTCTTGGGAATGTCTCAAACACAGCAGCTTGTGATCAAGAGCATAGTGGGATTGAGATAAGGCTTGGACATTACCTGGCAATGGAACTGACACAAGGACCCTTAATTAGCTCAATTAATTAACCATGGGGGTGAGGCCTTGGTGGAGGCGTGTGTGTGTGTGTGTGTGTGTGTGTGTGTGTGTGTGTGTGTGTGTGTGTGTGTGTGTGTGTGTGTGTGTGTGCGCACATAACAGTTGACAGCTACCTGGAGATTGAGCTTTAACTGCCGGTGTATTGCTCTTCACCAGGTTGTGGCAGGGAGATAAGAGAACGGGCTAATGAATGCATGTTGGTGAGAACAGCGCCGCTCAGGGAAGATGTGTTGCTCCTGTTGGTGCAAGTATCTCATGGCGTCGCCTCCTGCCAGCAGAAGATGATAATTGTTTTAAGTTTCATAACTGTAGATGCCACATGGGACAACGTTGTGTTCATGATTAACCTCAGTCCCCGCATGGGAACTGGCAGTCTCTTGCTCACGAACTACAGCGTGTTATCCTGTATGTGTGTTGGCCTAAAGTACATCAACGTTTCACATTTGCCATTTGTCAGTGCCATGGCATCCTATGACAAGTTCAGCATTATGAACTTATTCTGTTGTTTGCCAAGAGTTAGATGGAAATAAATGAACCTCGGGCCAGGGGCAAAACTCAGCCTCGTGTAGAGACTGGAGGCAGAGGGAAGAAGCCATAGGTCGTGGCCACATTTCAGAAATTCTCCCTGTGAGGGTTCGTTTGTGTACAACGTCATTATGGAGATGATGGGGCGTCGGTTAGCTCAGCGGCAGCGCTGGTGCCCCACGGAGGCTGGAGTCCCCCTGCAGCGGCCGGGGGCTCGTCTCCGGCCCTGTGCTGCACGTCTTCCCCCACTCTCTCCCCCCCTTCACGCTTAACCTTTCCTATGTGAATATATATATATAAAATAAATAATAATATGGAGATGATAGGACAGACAAAGCTGTCCCCATGCTCTTGCTTCCCCTTAGTCCTACGGTTAGTTTGGGGCTGTAGGAGAAACTCTGCCTATCTATCTATCTTTTTTACTTTATTAAACCCATGACGTGGGCTTTATGTACCTGCAATTCCAGGCTGTGGTTAATCTTTATGACAGAAATGTATTATTTAATATTATCATTTAATGTGAATCTAGACAATGGTACAGTTCATGAAGATGTTGTCTTTGAAGAGCAAACGCCTCAACTGGTTTAAGATGATCATTTCACCTGATTCTTTATTTACATTTTTAAATAAAAATGTTCATTTCAAAAAAACTAACAACCCACTGAAGAGGGTGGGACTCCTGAACCTGCAACAGCACATGAAGCGGTTCAAAAGAAAAAATGAAAAATAATCAACCACATGAGTGAAGTGCAGAAATTACACAGCAGCTGCTCTTCATTGATTTCATTTTCATCGCGTCAATCGGCTGCGGACAGTGAATGGGCTGGCGTGTTTAGCCTGAGCTGGTTCTCACCACTCTACACTGCAAACTGCTGCTTGAATTACTGCGTGATGTGGAAATTTCGCTGCTCCTGCTCATCTCCCAGCCAGCCCAGCTGCCAAATGCTCAGATGTGCTTTTATGCACTGTAGCGGGGATATTACTGTGTGTATTCCCTGGTAGCTCATACATCAGCTTGTGCAGAGTACATAAAAACGACTCTATTCACTGCCAAAGACAAAAGAGCACGGGTGACAAAGGGCGTGCTACAAAGACGTATGAGAATACATTAAAAGAGTAAATGTTAATATGCAGTGCCGTACTGTATCTAAATGTTTCTTCTGCTCCAGTGTTGCATGCGCACATTCATCTAAAATCCACTTTCACAGCAGTGCAATTCTCTTGACTATGGATTTTCTCGCAGTAGTTTTGACAATAAAAAATAAGTAATATGGTTCATAGGCCTCCAATCCAGTAGAGATGGAAGAAAAAAACAACCTGTCACACAGAGAGGAAGAGTGAGACAACAAAGAAAGAAGTCCACAGCTTCATTCCATTGGCCATGAATTTTCTTATGGTCAATGTTACATGTCACTCCCTCTCTCCAGCCTTTGTCTGCGGAGTTCAGTTCCTCTAGCGCCGGAGCGCTCAACAAGCAAGAAGCATCGACCTTCTCCTCTCTTCTCTGATTGCATGGCATTCGTATTGTAGAGGGGGTGAAAGGAGGGAGGGAGGGGAAGAGAGGGAGAAAGTTAGAGCAGGGCGAGGGGGAAGCAATTGCTGCGGCAGATGGATGGAGAAGTGCCTTCAGTGTCAGGTAGTCATGGTGACCTGTCAGAAAGGAGTCATCACGGGATTGTTGGGAGAGAGTTGGTAGTGGTAGCAACTTGTGAGGCCCATTCACCTTCACTTTGTGCAAAAGCAGAGTTGTGTCTTCCAGAGGAGAGGGGGGTTGATAAACATGTCCAGTCATCTTGACCATGAAGGACCAAACAACGTCTCAGAGCACACCAATATGTATAGACAGACAAAAATCACAAATGAGATGTATCCATTGGTCAGGGACGAGTGAGGGCCGGGGACTTGGAGCAGGCAGGAGTTGGAGCACGAGAGCAAAGTAGGCAGCAGGTGTGAGTCTGATAATGACCAGGTGGAGGTGGTTGGGCTCTGTTTTCCTCCATCGCTCTGCGGAGTCCTGTGGGGCGAGGAAGTGGAAGGCAGACGGGGGGGGGGGGGGGGGGGGGGGGGGGGGGGGGGGGGGGGGGAGGAAGGAGAGGTGGAAGGAGGGGAGAGTCCGGGGAGGTGTTGCCAACGTGCCAGCACTCATCCTATCAGCCTCCTCCATAGCTTCCTCCACCTGAGCTCTTGTCGAGGCCAGGCTCCTCAGCCAGATCGATCGCCCCACCGCTGGAGAACGAAAAATGAGGACCAACCTGCAACACGGTGCCACACCGAGACATTTTCATCAGCGGAGGCAGTGATAACTTTCTTGCTTGATATAAGACCCCGGGTGTCACAGCGTATTATGCACCGTAGGTATTAGATATGCCTGTTGTCGTCAGGCCACTGTTATGCTCCTTACACCCGTCTCACCCCCGATGTTTTGACATGCCACAGCAGGAAAAGCTGAGGTGTAACCAACGACATTACTGATGGCTCAGTTCCATTTAAACGTGTCAGGCAGCCATGCCAGTGGCTCAGCGTGCATAACACCTTACATCTTATTACCTACATCTGTGGTTGACATGACTTTTGGGAGAAAGGTCTATATTCTCTCATTCCCTCATTTTGCCTGAATATGGTCTATGCAAATCGGTTCATCTTCTGTAGTCCTGCTGCTCAAGTGGATTTAATTAAAATAAAATAAAACCAACCAATGAAGTCCTTATCATATTATAATGTATTTATGATAAAATGATTTAACGACGACACCTTTCCATTGGTCCGATCAAACAAAAGTGCAACCCTCTCCGTACTTACTGCACCGTAAATCTCAACATTGTGTAACACTTGCCGTCATTGTCATCCTTCGACAGAAACACGTGACATCGCAAGAAAGTAATTTGGACCATTTGATGATCTTCATGATGCACGTGCGCATCCTCAGATTCTGTGCAGCTGGTGTGTAGCAGATATGTGTGTGTCAACGTTGTCTGCTGGTGACGAAGCCTGACGAAACCTGTTTGCTGTGACATCTGAAATGAGTTTTGAGTGGGTCTTATCTGATCTGGTGGGTCTTATATTGGACATGGGACATGCTGCGGCGTCACATCGTAGGCCAATCAGACAAATGTTACATCATGCTTGTTCTATGCAGAAGCGAAAAGTTAAAATTGATATGTTATGATTTATGTACAATGGAATGCTTTTGATGTTATCATGACTTTTCATGCGGTGTGCCTGATGTGGCATGTCTAACTGTAACTGTGGGATTTCACAGTGTGTCTTGAGTTGTTGAGGTGCTTCCACCTAAAGCAAAACATTCAGTCACTGGGTCCACTGCCTCCAACACGGTCCATTTAACTGCACCCACTCCACTACTGTGTCCAGGTCACTGCCTCATTGGACCCAGAAACACACACACACACACACACACACACACACACACACATCACAGAGGGGGGACAAGCCTACTGTCACTACACACATTACCAAATATTTCAATGAACTGAGTCGCGTGGCTCAACTGTAGTTTCTCAAATGTTTTGTCAAATAAGTTCTATTTTAAGGGTCTTTGTGACAAAAAACATTTTTTTCATATATACTATACAAAAGGCAAGACAGCTCAGACAGTTTAAGAAGGGCACATGAAGATACTGTTTAACTGATGCACACTTAAATGTACAGCAGAGGACCTCAGAGCAAGTGACAGTATTAATTACATTTGCACATTAAACACCCACTGATTTAGATCTATGAAGAACTCTCCTATTTCCCAATGGACATAACTGACAGTGGAGGATGTTTTTTTTCACTTGGCTAGGCAGCGTGTTCCAATGTGGGCTGCTCTTCTCTGGTACACTTCCACATAAATTGTGGCACCTGCTCACGTTCATCAAATCATGTGTTGAGCAGGTTCTTTAAAATAATGGTAGAATTTGGAGGACACCCATGCCCCTCTCAGAATGAATTATAATAACTCTAATGATCACTTAACATTTCAGCGAGTGTCATCGGTTGGTCAAATTTTCAATATGACCAATACTTTGGTATTTTACTTAAGACTAATTGTATAGTTCAGAAATGCTTTAAAGGTGCAGTAGGTCAGAGAGTGGGGATTTCATGATATAACTCAACCAGTGAGACTAGTTGAGCTAGTTAATGTAATGTAATGTTTTAAAATGTGGCGAAAAAGACGTTTTGTCGGTGGCCCCCTCTGCTACAGTGGCACTCAGACTTACGCTACTTCCACTTTTCCTCCAAACTCCGTTAAATGACATCACTGATCACCATCTCCATAAGGTAACATATTACTATGCATAAGTAACTCATACAACCCCACTTCAGAATCACTGAACTATCCCTTTAAGGCTCAAAACTCAAAAACTTTTGTGTATGACTGTCATGTATCAGGTACATTTCATAGAATCTTGCACACACAATTTTGAAAGAGCTGAAATACCCAGCAAAAATCCAAAATGTAATAAATGTCTTGCCTCTATGCCAATAGCTTTCACAACTTGACTTTTTGTGCATCCTTTGTATTCTGATAACAATGTTGTGACTATACCATTAACCCAATATGAATGTACCAGAAAATTTAGTGCAGAGCATCACAGAAGCCTAGAAATGTGAAAAGTTTAGTTGAAGTAACATGAGAAAAGGTGAGAGTAAAATTAAGTTTGTGGAGAATGCTGTATTTTGTGCCAGTGCAATGTTTTTAATTTTCCCAGGATGCATGGGACCTCCGTGTTTTGATGGTGTCACACTCCTTGACAGCTCAGAGATATCTGCCTCGATTGCTTTCCGGTTTGGCAGATTTGATGTTTCTTCCTCCCCATCCAGCCCCCCACGCAATCTCCCCCAAATGACGCTTTTTTTTTTTTGCATTTTCTCTCCCTGCAGAAGAGAGAACCACTTTGTGACTAAAAAAAAAAAACTGTGAGGAAAAACAGACCTGTGATAGATGGTGAGGCACAAGCAATTATAGACAACATTGCAGACGCTGCAGAGCCCATCGAACATATCACATACACATGTACACACTCAGTATATGCACATACATTCTAGACACTGGCAATGTGCGATAATCTTGAGCGTCTTTCTTGGAGGAAAAGCTGATACATTCCAGCTTAAATCCATTTAAGGCTCCCTACTAGGCATACTGATAAACATAATGTACACAGTCTCTCGCCCACACATACACACACGCACGCACGCATTCACACACACACACACACACACACACACACACACACACTCACACTCACACACACACACACACACACACACACACACACACACACACACACACACACACACACACACACACACACCCATCACCTCCCAATAAGCTGGCTCTCACATGCACACACAGACGAGGCGCAGCCAGGTCCCATACACTTGTGGTACGGCACACAAAGACCACCTGCCTTATCGTTCCAGCTTCATTACACACACTTACCCTTGTATACATAAACAAGGGCATGCGAGGCGAGGTGGCAGCCACACTACTGGTTTTGTAAGGTGCTCTGCAGACTTGAGGGACTGTAATGCAAAGAGACAGATTCAGGTCACTCACTCACTGCTGGGATGAATATAGAAGGAGAAGGAGAGAAGATGCTTCATGTTGGAGGGAACGAGGAGTGTGTGGGATGAGGCAAAGGACGTGGAGAGGGAGAGGAGACCAAGGAAGTAAAAAGCAGGAACATTCCAAGTCCTGCAGGAAGATGAAATACATATGGGGAGGTTTTAGGAGAAGAGAGAGAATGCAGAAACAGATGCAGCATGATGGATGAAAAAGAAAATGACAGACGCAAAGTGAACAGAGTCAATAAAGAGAATGGATATGGAGACGTGGAGGGGGGCAAGAGATGGACACGAGGAAGCTCTGGTGTCAGAGGGAAAGACAGTGGAATTAAAAGGAATACCAGAGTAGTGAAGGCAGCTTCAGAGGGAGTGATGAGAAAATAGTGGGATAGGAATGCAGAAGCGATGGCGAGCGGTGCCAGGGGAAGGGGGGAGGGAGTGGAGGGAGATGGTAATTGACATGAAGGGAAAGTGACAAGCGAAAAGATGAGTGTGCAGGGAGGAGGAGAAGAGTCAGAGAGAAAGAGAGAATTACTATTGAATGAGGAATGTGAGGGGGGAAAGCTTTGGAAAGGCGAACGGGCCGTCACACAGGTTGACGCTCGATATACACGACTCACGAGTATCTTGAATCATTGAACAAAATAGCCTGTGTAGTGACAAAGGATTGTACTCTGCTCGCACATAATTCATGGCACTGTGTCATATTTAGAGAAACAGCGACCACACCCATTCCTAAAGCCAAGTGAGGTTTTTCCGCTCCCCCCTCCCCCTCCATCAATTTCAAGCTTTCCTGTTTCTGTTATTGGAATAGTGTTGATGTGACAGTCCTTTTCAGATGTACCTTATTAATGCACTTTACCTTGACTTGGGTTTTTTTTCTGCAGTGTTCTGTTTACTCGATTACAAATTCAGTTTACTCAATAAAGTATAATTTTTCCAAAAAGCGTGAGAGTTTGTGCACAGAGAAGAGGCTGCACATCATCAGCTCAAGTGGCTGTTTCCTCCCTTTGTCCTCTGAGATCTGAGCGAGCAGAGGAAACAATAAAGGGCCAAACCCTCTGTCTTCCTCTGCTGCACTCGCACACGCTGAATATCTAAGTCAGGGGGCTTCTGTGAGGGGGCTGCAGGTGAGCTGTGCAGGGGGTCTTTGTTGGGGGGGGGGCAGAACAAGACACACGGTCGGGAAACTCAACCACACTTTCAAGACCAGAGTGAGACTTCACAAGTCCCACATTTAGAGCTGCAACAGTTAATCGATTAATCGATTAGCACTCGATTACTAAACTAATCGCCCAACTTTTGTGATAATCGATTAATCGGTAGTAGTTTCAGAAGTAGTTTTTGAAGTAGAATCAAAATTCTCTGATTTCAGCTTCTTAAATATAAATATTTTCTGCTGAAACACAATCAACACTTTTTACTATTTTTTGTATGTTATGGACCAAACAACTAATCGATAAATAGAGAAAATTATCGAGCGATTCATCGATTATGAAAATAATCGTTAGTTGCAGACCTTACCCACATTTTATTATCCTGCCATAGAGCTCTGACATGCAGCGAAGACGGGACGATTGTTGGCGTGTAAGTGTGAGATGTACTTCACTTGACAGCTCAACTGGGCATGTGATCAGTGTTCCTCAAACAATTGAACAATGTTTATTTAAATTCAGAAAAAAAGGTCAGTCAATCCCTGACTCAATGCCCCACCCGGCGAGCATTCTGAGTTGGGCAAATCAAACGCACCCACTTCGTCACTTCGTGTCGCGTGACCAACAGGTGCGTGCTGGGTCCGACTAAATGCTCGTGGATGATTGGTCGGTTTTGTTGTTGTGCCTGAGTGGAATCTGTCGTCGTTCGCTGTGTCAGACGACAAGAGGTCTTGGTCACGAAGAAGATGACGGTTTGGGTGAGAGGACACCTCCCCGCTCTCAGGCTGAAGTGGAGCTGCTGTGTCTGCAGGACGCTCGTTCACATCAAAAGGGATGAAAATCTCCGTGGAGGATGGTGGAGCAGCGGCTGAGCGACCTGGACCTGGACCCGCACCTGGACCTGGACCCGGACCCGGACCCGGACCCTCACCTGGACCTTGACCTGGACCCGGACCCTCACCTGGACCTGGACCTGGACCCTCACCTGGACCTTGACCTGGACCCGGACCCTCACCTGGACCTGGACCTGGACCCTCACCTGGACCTGGACCTGGACCCTCACCTGGACCTGGACCTGGACCCTCACCTGGACCTGGACCCTCACCTGGACCCGGACCTGGACTCGGACCTGCCTGACGCTCTCAGAGCAGCAGTGACGTCAACACAGGTGAGTCTCCCCGCAGCCGGTGCGTTACCTAGCAACGTGCTGCTTCCTGGTGTAGCTGCAGTCAGGAAGTAGTCTGTGTCTCCACGTGTGCTGCCTTGTTGATGCTTTATTCTGCTGTCCACAGCTTTTCAGCCCTTCTTTATATATAGTTCTAAATGTCAGACATTTTGTTTATTTCTCCTCGTTTTGTCCTCCTTTCTGCTTAGCTAGTTTCAGTCTTGAGTCAAAAATATTTCATCATTAGTACGTTTACATGGGTACAATATGCTACTAGCTACTTTCTATCACCCTGTAACATTAGCTAATGTTACTAAGCTCACATTTTCTTAGTCAACCTTAGATGCTGCTTAATGGCTGTGCTATTTTACTGCCAAAGCATTTTCTGCTATTATAGCTATGTTCTATAGTTTTATTCATCTTAATTTTTTTAAAGGTCCTCAATGATATTCTTTGAAATGATCACTGGCTGAAAGATTAAATATCCTCAACACACTGCAGGTACTAGCAGGTGGCACCCTTGGGGGGCACAGTTCCTCAGTGTGTTGTGCACTGTGCAGCTGTACTATTTTTATTGCTGGCAGTCACTCATGATTGCTGTTACTGTATCAGATGACGCTATTTTAAAGTAATTTGGAACAGTTACAGAAAGGAATCCTCAACCAGCAAGTGAGAAAGCTACGGTGGCCCTGAGAGCTCACAGCACTGCAACTTAAGAAAACACATGCCAATAGAAAAAAACACGGGCAAATTAAGAAAACATCTTAAGAATAAGCGCTGTGTTTCCAGATGAAGCTTAAAAGTGATGCACATGTCTGATGTTGTTGTTTGCCGCAGATTTTGACTCGCTGCGCTATTAAGGTTCTCCCTCCGTCAGTGGTGTTGGAAAATGAGATAAAAAATAAGTGATTTTTGAATTATATTGACATTATAATCGCATGATTCAGATTGTCTATTTGCATGTGTTTTCTTAAGTTGCCGTGCTGTGAGCTCTCAGGGCCCCCGTAGGAAGCTGTGTAACAGCAAAATATACCTTAAAGGTATACTGTGTAACTTCTCCTGCATTAAAATGTTTAGAAAAATTAATAGACCAATAATTTTGTAGAGTTGTGTACTTTTATTATCCCAAATATTTCCACCAGTTTTCAAACGTAGAGAAATCTATTATTTTAATAAGAGTGTGCTTCATTAGTCCACCAGTTACTGTCCTCATCCCCTTTGCGCATGCGTCAGTGCTGTGGTTGTCTGTTCGTTGCATCAGCTGTAACCAATGAATTTGGCTGAAATGAAACTCTGCACAACGCCGTCAGAGATAGTTTGTGAGGGAGGAACAGCCTCTGTCGTAGGTCATAGTGAAGTACTATCTGCCCCATGTGATATACTGTGGTTATATATCAGCACTATAGTAGCAAGTGTATCAACCCTCACTGTGTACCCTCCTACAGTATGTGGTCATTCTTAGAGTCCAAAGGCTTCAGTAATGGATTCTGACTGTGCAGAGCTTTTGGAGAATCTTTTCTTACTTGCTGGATCTACCACTGGTTGTAGGTGAACGGTTAAAAGGATCACTTTTCAGCGAGGCACGGAACAGCTACTAAATGTTTAAATTATTCTTCTAAATTCTACAGTTATAAAGAACAGTTGTTGAAAGTCCATGCAGTATAGGTACAGTTGAGGACAAGGTGTCCTGTTTGTGATGGTGTATTTTAACATTTTTTAACAGAAAGGCCCATTGAGATACAATATCTCTTTTTTAAAATTTTTGATATCTCCTTTTTGAATGATTTTTAAACATGTCTACAGAGGGCAAGGAGTCCAAGTTCAGTAGTTTTTGACTATCTTGTAATGTAGATTCACAACCAAATTCCGAGTCTTTAAAGAAGACAACTGCTTCTCCTCAGTGGAACTTCATATATTTAAGTTAAAAAGAAATTTTAAAGAGTCACAGTTTTTTTGTTGAACCTTTTGTTGAACCTGAACCTTTATTTAGACTGACGTTGGTTCATTTTACTCGACCTCTCCTCTCGCTGCAGCCTTTGAACCTGACACAGATGAACTTATGAGGAAGTGGTGTTTTAATAGGAATTTCTTTTCAATTTTTGTCCATGACACCATGTGTGCATGTTTTTTCCTGTGACAGGCGGAACCATACACACACATTTCACAGACTGCTATATTTCTTCCGTGGTGTGTGCTCCTGTCTGTTTGGATGAAGGTGTGACGTCTGGCTTTTCGACAAAGAGGAGGGAGAATTAGAAGTAAGAGGGGACTGAGCGATGGAGAGATGGATAGAGGGCTTGATGAATAGAATGCTGTGGAAGAAAAGTGTCTCGGAGAAAGAGAAGAGGAATGAGGTCATTATCTCTGTCCTCACCTGTGGCCTCCAGTACACACACACACACACACACACACACACACACACACACACACACACACACACACACACACACACACACACACACACACACACACACACACGCAATCCACATTTCATCAGCAACAGCAACAACAACGCTGCCACTTCTTTCCTTGCTCCATCCTCCTTCCTATCTCCTCAGAAACTCATTGTTCTTCTCTTTTCGTCTCCTTGTCAGTCCTGCATAGTTATGAGCTTCTAAACTCCCGGCCTCCTGATACATTTTAGTCTAACTTCTCGATTTTCCTACTGGTGAATTCCAACCATCACACTCATCACAGTGATTTCTCTGCTCCTCACATCACCATTACAATCGCTCGCGCTTATTCCCTTGCCTGCCCTATTACTGTTCAATTTTCTTTGCCTCCCTCCCGCCCTGCTCCTCGTTTAGGGCACAGTATAGGCTGTAATCACATCCACTGGACTGTGATCACCCCTCTCCTCCTCTTCCTCTTCTTTGTCCCCCCCACCCCTCATTTTCAGGAGGCGGGTCACGCCTCTTGAGGCAGCAGAGCAGAGAAATTGCCTGTTATCGGGGGTCGATTTTTCATGCGCTTGTAAATTGCTTTGTATTGACACTCTGTCAGAGCGGGGTCGTCACACCGGCCCGGGCCACTAGCCACCCAACGGTCGCGCTGCTGATCTCGGGGTGCTTCCACCGGGAGTGGGGGGGTCAGGAGGGGGTACAGCCTTGTGTGTGTGCATTGGAGTGTTGGCTGTAATCTTTTCGAGTGCATGTTGAGTGTGTGTGTCTGAGTCATGGATTTCTGTTGGGATGGAGAGGAGGCTTTCATTCAGGGTCGCTGAACAGAGCTCGGGGTGAAAATTACAATACTAACACTCGCTGGCTTTTCTTTGTGTAGACGATATTTCTGATTGTGTATTTATCTTTGGAGCCTGGTGTAACAAAGCATCTGCAAGTGGTTGCAACACTGAATGTTGATTCATTATAAAACAAATGTATTTTATGGAAGTAGTATAAAGATAGGTAGGTCTTATTTTCAACTCCAATTCTGTATGAGTCCTTTGCACTAGTGTAGTTTAATTGGCTTTGTTGTCCCTCAGTTTTTAGAGTTTTTAGTTTAGCTTATTTAACAGTCACTGAATATGACTCGCAGTATTAGCCTATTTCTGTGGTGACCTCTAGCACAACTGAAAAGACATTCTCTCATTCACAAGTCTGAACATGCTTGATCAGTTTCTATATTTGTTTAATCATGGTTTGACTTAAAAGACTCACAAGATGTTCATCAGCAATACCTGCATCTTCAAGCTCCCGTCTGTGTTGCATCATTCTCTCTGTTTTTTCAGCATTAAACCTCTCACCTATCATTTGTCATCCAGGTTGTCTGATCTTTCGTCTTTCATGCCTCTTACACACTCTCTCTGTCCTCTGTTTTCTTTTCTCGTTTTGTTCTTTTTTGTCACAAACTCCTGAACTGCAGCACTAAGATTTAAAGCAATATCTCTGTGTTGATATTTTAAAACACGGGTGGGGAACCTACTGTATATTATGTCAAGGGCCAATTCATTTTTTTTTCTGAACCTTAGCAGGTCATACAAAATTGCTGCACACATACCACACTAACATTTCTGATGCGATGGGCAGAATTGCTTCTCTTTTTCAAGACATCTGATGTCAGATGGTCTTGATGATAATGATGATGATGATGATGATGATGCTACTTGCAGCTGGTATTAGCCAAAACAATTAACTCAAACAATTCTGAAAAAAACCCCACAAAAAACCTTTTCATGGGCCCTACTGTCAATTTTTTCAATATTTTGTGTCATGACACTTTGATATAGCGGACACTGGATGCCAGAGACAGCAGTAAAGGCAGTCAGATTAAGGACACCAATATTTTTATGACCAAAAGGTATACTCTCTTCCTGCCTCCTCATCATTTCACTTTTATTTGGGACAGGAAAGATAAACAAGGGACCTCTTTTATCAAAACAGACCAGCCAATTAGCATATCAGAGAAATGTATAACCAACATTTGGGTCAAAAGCACATAAAGAAAATGGGATGAAACAAGTAAGACCCTCTCCGAGTGAGTTCATTCCACTCGAACAGGACCCATCACTGATTAATATTTGATTGTGACTTCTCTCGAAGGAAGAAACATGAAAGGACTAAGGTGTGAATCCTCTTTCCTCACACCATGGACTCCCACTGAAATCACACACACACACACACACACACACACACACACACACATACACACACACACACACACACACACACACACACACACACACACACACACACACACACACACACACTACGGTCCTCCATTCCCTTTTCCTCACTCCTAGAGGTGTGAAAAGAGTTTACAGATAAATTAAAATAGTTAATTTGCACGACATTCCAATCGTGAAAATCAAACTAGCAGCTTTCTCCCTCACTTTAACATGGCCTAAATAATATGGAAATTATATCCAGTTAGTCTGTAACCTAGTTAATCATTTCTTACCCCAACTGTTTTCAAGTAATTTGGTGCAATCCTAAAAATGTAAGGCTATGGCAAAGTTGAGATATGTCTGAACCAGTATCTACATTGAAACTACAGTCATCTAGTGACTATGCTGAATAAATCTTCATATAGGACAATAGATATCCGATACTTTTGTGTTTGTATTGTATTTTGTATCGCCTATGCATATATTGATAGTTGTTTTAGTCAATGTATGTCTTTTATATTTGTTATACTTTTTTAAAGATTTGTCAATCATGTGCTGATGTGAAATCCTTTTTGTCTGACTTCATAGTGCTGCATATATATATATATTTTTTTTTTTTCTCACCTAAACCTTGATAAAACAGTTTTATCTTCTCCAGTTGAAACAAAGAGAGAAGACCAGCAATGCCCCCCAGATGTATGCCCAGCTTCCTGGGAGATGACCCGTTGGACATTTTTGGAGGTTTCGTGTCGTCTGGTCGATGGCAATTTCTACTAGAAGTTAAGCCACGGTATCAGGTTATAATTGGTTTGTCATCGCCCTGACCCACCACCAAATGATCAGTACTACACTGGCAGCACCCCACAAGAAATCTAAAGGTCCACAGGAACAGCATACTGGCCTTATTCCCTGAAACGGTTGACTCTACTGGCAGAAAATCCAATACCAGGCAACCAGTGATGCTTCTGGGAAACGCCACATAGATTTGATGTTAGGTCACCGGCCCACCAAATGTACGCCACCAAGGCCAAAAGAATCCCCACCCACGAATCACCTCGACTGTTGCCAATCTGTTCTCATCACTTCACAGGCAAGTGGACCAACAGATAAATCTGACCCACTTCTACCTTCTTACAGTGGCAGAAATAAGGACAGAAAATCTGTACATTTTATTCGAAGTAGAGTTATTCATTCAGTTTTAACCCACTGGATGAGTGGGTGGCAGCAGATATATTCAGTATTCATGTTTCGCTGCAGCCATTGGCTTCAGTGTGGTGCCATCTCCCTGGCAAGCTGTGCCAGTGTCTGTGTTTGACACCCACTCTCTTGGTGGGGTGGCACAATCTAGACCGCACTGGCACAGATCTCACACCAAGCTAGAGCAATGAGAAGACGGTTAAAACATACACAAAGAGGCAGCAGCAGAAAAAAAGGAATGAAAGTAAAGGATGAAAGATGAGGATATATAGCGCCTGGACAGGAAGGAGAAAGACGGGCAATGTGAGGAATCCAACAGTGGTGTCGAAAAGAGAAAAAAGCGATAGAGTGAGTCCAGATGTGATGTGAAAATGGGGGGAGAGGAAGAGGCAGAGACTGATAAATGGGTAGAGAGGAATGAAGGATGCCTGAGAGACTTTCTGTCTTCCTTCTGTTCCCGCCAATGTAGAGCCAAGCCAACCCCCCTGGCAGACGTCTCCTCCTCCACCTCGTCCACCCCACTTGCTTCCCCTCCCTTTATCCTCCCTCTGTCCTCCCACCATCCTCCTCCTCCGTTCTGTATGGCACACAGCTGTTCATGCACTCCCGTGCATTAGAATTCATTCATTCATCTGCCAGGAGTTCGTCCTGAAAGAACCCTCCAATCTGCAACGAGCTTGTCTCAGACAACATTAAAACTGCACCAGGCAAGACACTGCATGTGAAAAAAAAACCCTGTATACTAGTATAATTCATAGATTAGGTTGATGTGAGAGTCCCGATCTCACTACCTGATAATCCACAGATAATTTTTCGCCAGAATTTATTTGACCTTCATTACGCTAGAGGCAATACACAGGTAGACACTGCCTACATCTTTTCCAGGTTGCATCTGTTTTAGAATTTAAAGAACTGTGAGTTGTGTGATTCAGTTGGAATCATGTTCTTAGCAACCTGCCGTCATCACTTCACTTGTATCTCTGTTTTGCTCTCCACAAACTCCTGTCGGAAATATCCGGTAGCTAACTATTTACACTCAATTGCCATTTTGTTTTTACTTCATTCATTCAGACTAATATTGTGTTCCTTTTTAAGGCAATCTTTAAAAAACTTGACTGGTCAGTAAGCACAACACCCAACCCATTGGAACCTGAGGTGTGGTGTCTATTAACAGGCTAAATATTTGGTTCTTTAGCTCCTCAAAGCTCCACAGTGTTTACCGGCTGATTTGGTACTGGGCAGGTAGCCGAGTTATCAGAGCTTGTTTGCTGAATAAAGCATTTTTAATGAGAGCAGTGAGACTGAACCAAAACAGTAAAGTTACAGACATGAAATCAAAACAGTTAATGGGACGATGACAAAAGCCTCTGTAAGATGAGTTGAACTGCAGAATGGTATGATGATTTGACAAAATATTTTCAATTTTAAAAATTCTTTTTTAATAAATGTATCCCATTTGAAACAGCTACTCATATTATATTATAATAATTATAATAATTGTAATAATCTCATTAAAGCTCACATGAATTCAGTTGGTCAGTCAGTTTAAGGCCATATACAATAATCATAGTAGTAATCAAGGTTAAGTTCTGTCTTTTTGCCATCTAGCTGCCAATCATTTCTGACTATAGCATTGATGCAATTGTTGTCTATTTTCTCCTGCTTGTATTTCACATAGAAGACCACAAATTCTCTCTGGTAGGTGATTATCTCAGTTCCACCAGGGAAGTGAGGAATCAAAAACTTTGGAGCAAAATGCAAAACCTTCCCCAACCTCAGTGTTGGAGTGTTAAGTCTGTAGAGAGCTATTTTTTGCATTCCCGGTCTTATCAGACACAAAAAGAGGGAATTTAGTACTGACAGTGTAACAACAGCATAATACATATTTTCTGAGTAATGAAGACATTCAAACTTTTGAGAAATTCAAACTGTTATCTCTCACAGCCACTTGGGACTACAGAATTGCAAATCAGGCTTGTGGAGTCTTTGGATGTACAAAAGTCATATGTTGCTTCTATAATTCCCGGAACAGATAGCTTGCTTTGCAGTGATAAGGACCGTTTTGCTATTTTGAGTTGGAGAAAGGATTTCTGTTTGAGATTCTTTTATATGTGGGAAAATAATAATAATCATAAAAACATCATTGTGTCACAAAAACTTGTGTATAATACTTCACTGTACAAGAGCATGTTTTTTGTAATTACATGGGTCATTCTGCTGTTTGGGACCACTGAGAGTAGAGGCTACTGCCAGAATGGTGGAGTAAAACTTGGTTCACCTCGATCCTTGGATTGACATTTATAATTGCAGTTTGCTCTGATTCTTTGAAAGAAACACAGTAGATATGACTACAGACAGGAAAAATACTTCACTTCTACTTTAAAATGTCAAAGACAGCATCTGCAACAGACCATGAGTTCCATTTCACGAACATGTGAGAAAGGAGGTTTTTGAAAGCGGGTAAGTGCTGCCATCATTCACCCTCCACAGTAGAGGTTGTGCTGTCCTGCAGCTTCCCATTGCTTGTCAGTGTTATATAATACAAAAGTTAAATTTTTAACATAAACGTGACCAACTCAATGAGGCACAAGAGGGGAGGTCTTATAAGGACTGAGATGGAAGAGAGGAGGTGTAACCAGGAAGGTTAAGAGTGCCACATGCCGGAGGAGACAGGAAAAAAAGACAGGGCGATTCTTTCCCTGCACACGTGCTGTATTTGTAACTATTACCCATTAATAACCGAGACTCTGGCTGTACGCCTGTACACTTAAAATAAAAAACAACATCCAAAAAACTTTCACAAGATTAAAGATCTCTGACTTGGTGTCTATGTCTGTATCTCTATTATAAAGCTGTGTGCAGCGCTCTGTGTCCCACTGTCAGTCACTCTCTCTCTCACACAAACAAACACAATGACCTGTCTGTCAGTTAGACTGACCATCAGCTGAACCAGAAGAAATCCCACCCCTGGCCCGGTATAGCATCCATAAAGTTTTTACCGTCCTCTGCTGGCAGGCATGATTCTGCTTAAACTCAGTGGATACTGCTTTGGCTATATATGCGCTTTTACTTTTCAAGCGTACAGGCAGAACTCAGCTTAACACCGGCCATGCTCATGTCGTGTTCTCCTCCTTTTGATCAAAGTGCTCTGTGACACCGATTGCATACTGGCGCTCCTGTTGCTGCACCTGAACTTGCCGTTCGACATGATGTTGTTATTGTTGCTGTGTCTTATTTCTGTCTTCTGCTTCCCTTTTGGTTTGATGTCAGACTAGAATACTTATAGGGGTTGTTATACTGCACTCGTCAGTTGCTGGAGAAAAACAAGTTCTGTCGGGTTTTCAGACTTTTGGCATCAACTTGGTGCCGAAGTATTAGTTTCTCATGACGTCCCCGATCAAACCCTACTGGTTACAAACCTATCACAGATGTCAAAAATAACCAGTAGCCGTCCATTTTTTCTGTGAGTTGTGTGAACACCTTGAGAAAGGAGATCATGCAGACTCTGATATGACTTTGGCTGGAAATGAAAACCTTGGATCCTTTTGCCCGGAGGTGAGAGAGTTTAGCCACCTCACGTTGATTAAAATTATAAATCCGTGTTGTATGCATTGAATAATGTAATCACAGTCTTACTTTGATTATGAGGAGGCTTTGATTAAGTTGTTAACATGCAAAACAAAGGCGACTTTGACAGTATTCACAATTTCATGCATGGATGAACATGAGCAGCCATAAAAACAAGGTTGAACTCATTTGGCGAAGAGATGCACCTTGTAAAACTTTTGATGAGCAGGTTGATCTGCCGGTTGCACCCTGCTAAGAACAGCAGGACAGCCTCTGGCCGCTTGAGGGGTTGTCCCTCATCCGATGAGACCAGGTTCATTATCCCATCCCCACAAATGTGCTGAGGTGTCCTTCAGTCAGGTACTTGACCTCGTCTGCTCAATATGAGTCAAATGTCCTGTCTAGCCTGCAAACTGGCAAGACGGCCGTGGAAATGTTCCTTTCACTATCTCAGAAATTTTGACATATTGATGTTACTTCAGTTGTGTCATTGCTCCAGGTGGGAGGCAATATAAGTTAGATACTAGACACATTTCTTCACATCAGTTATTCCACAATTTAACAGCATTATTGTAAAAGGAATGTGGCAGGATAAATCTCCAATATAATATGCCAGTTTGACTTCCTGTGTCCTGAAAACACAATGCATATACTCATATAGCAAAGAAATACCTAACAAATAGGAGAGAAACCTACCAACATGAGCCCAACACGGCCTAGAAATCCACACCACTGCACAAGTTGTTTCTTTCTCAGCTCCTCAGCCCACTAAGTGGCATTTATATTTGATCGAGATTCGACCTATAAATCATACTTAAGGCTTGTAATTGTCATGCATGTGTTGTGCTGACCTTCATTCCACCTCCTCCATTCATCAGGATTTCACTGAGAGTTGTTGTAATATTTTAAGGCAAAAAAACAAGTTGGATTTGCAACAACTTCACTGGAGCTTTGCAGAATAAGTCATGACCTTTTAAATTAGTATTTAGCCGTACACTGTGGCAGTCTTTATAAGTCAGTAGGATACAATTTTGTTGTTGTTAATGAAACCTATCAATAATCACAATGTATATTTATTTCCATATAGAGTAAAAATAATTACTATTAACTATTTTGAAGATTCACAATCACAAGCTCTTGTCCTCGGGACAAACAAATTTGCAAGTCCTTTAGGGACTGTCACCTCTTCAGAGATGCTTTAGCTACGTAGGACATCAATGCAATTCAACCAAATATAAATCACACATTTACTTGATTTGATTATTTACTATATAAATTGTTTTGAGTTTTTTTGTTGGGGATGTTTTAAAACAGTATCCCACCTCTATGACTGCTGTCAACCATGCAAAACCTCCTGCCACTTCATCTAAAACTGCCTCCTCCACTCAGACATTGTGTGCAAATAAATAATTTGGTTCATCAAGGTCATCAGAATCACCTACATGTGTAGACGTAACTAAAGTTTAAGACTTTTTGTCCTTTACAACAATATCTGATGCCGTTGTCTGCACTGGAACAAATTGGAGTTCAAGGGGTTGTATTACTTTCATTAGCAGCAGACTAATCAACCGTGTTTTCATTGATCAAATACATCTAGAATTCTCATCATACTTCAAGCCTTTCATTTTTGCTGACCTCATTAACTCGCCATCTACTAGTTTTTTTTTTCTTATTTCTTCTTCCCTGAATTCAAGAAGTAACTTCCTGGACCTTTCTAGACTCCTGTAAGAATTTGAGAAATGCTCCTTGTAGGATACTCAGGTGAGCAATCTGCTCTTATATTTCAGGTCATGGATGAATCATGGATGTTTGGCTCTCAAAATGTTCTGTCTAAAAATGTGGTTTAAGTCTATTCTAGACATCTATTTTTATGTCATATACCTATACCTTAACCTTTATAAACCTATATAAAGTTAAATACAGTTCTTGCACCACCAAGTCTCAGTGCGCCCCCTTTATTCCTTAAATTTGATCTCATGATTACTTTGACCTTTATTCATAATTGAATTAGACAAGTAAAGCAGATTGCTATTGTATGGCATTTATGGGCCAGCAAATTATCATTTTTCTTATAGCGTTATCTGCCAATTATTTTCTTAATTTATCAATTAGCCATTGTCCCTCCCATGTCAAGAAGTTGCGAAAAATGTCTATCATAACTTTTCCACATACCATCAATGTGACCAACAATCAGTTTTCCATCAGGCATGACATCTAATCTTAACATTTAGGAATGTCGAACCAGAAAATAGATTTTTCTTTTTTGATTAAACTTGACTAAAATAATAAGTTTAGTTTAGTAGATACTTTATTTATCCCGATGGAAATTCAGGCATCCAGCAGCATTTACAAACATACATACATTAAACATACATCAATCCTACATAAAATAAAAATACAAAATTAAATTAAATATTAAACTATAACTATAAAAAATAGCTTATGACAGTGCAAAATGGGAACGGTGCAAAATGGATGTGCAAATGAAGGTAGAAATAAATTGTCCTTTTGTATTGTCCTCCCTGCCTTGACTAGGAGCTGTTGTACAGTCTCATGGCCAGGGGGACAAAAGAGCTTTTCAGTCTGTTGGTGGAGCTGGACTGGGACAGCAGTCGGCCACTGAACACACTCCTCTGCCTGGTGAAGGTGTTGTGCAGTGGGTGGTTGGCGTTGTCCAGTATGAACAGCAGTTTGTCCAGGGTCCTTTTTTCTGCCACTGTCACCAGAGAGTCCAGCTCTGTGCCCACCACTGAGCCAGCTCTCCTCACCAGTCTGTCCAGTCGACCAGCGTCTCTCTTCTTGCTGCTTCCTCCCCAGCAGACCACGGCATAAAAGAGGACGCTGGCCACCACAGACTATTATTATTCAGAATTATTATACAGAATTATTCACTTTTCAAAAGTTTAGGGCTGCATCTAACGATTATTTTCAGTCAAAGAAAAATCCAACCCATTTATTTCTCAAAATACAAATGATCTTATTGATCAAATAATTTGATCCCCTCTCATATGTGTGTCAATTTACAAGAAACACCTATTTGTTTAGCCAAGTCTCTTAACCAATGGGAATTTCAGTAGTACATTTAAACTCTCAAATCCATGTCATCTTACCCTGCCAATGAACATCCCATAACCTAGGTGGTGACACACACACACACAGCCCCTTATGCTTTATTAATTTATATTTTCATTGCTTATGGATGCAGAAAGAGGGGTGCAGAGGGAGCCAGAGAGGTGGCGGGGAACCGTGTTTTTGAACAGGTTGGCGATGATCACAGAGTCTGGGGGGGCCAGTGTAAATGACTTATTCATGGACCCTTCTGGCCCCTCGCGACCCCTGGGAATAACCAAACAGATGCAAGAGGGAGAGAGAGAGAGGGAAGGGGAGGAGGGAAGATGCAAGAGAGTAGTGATGTGGGACAGAGGAGAGAAACAGTAGCACAGTGGTCGAGGGATGCAGAGAGGGCGGGAGGAAGGCAGGATAAGCTTTGCGTAAAAAGGCAAACACAAAAGCAAGATGAAAAGGGGGGGAGTGGGATGCAGAGAGGAATAGACTAAGAGAGTCCCCTCACTGGTGAATATGTCCTCACCTTGGTATCAGTCCTGGGACACAGTCGGGGCAGCCAGAGGTGCTGCAGGAGGATTAACAAGCGGGCTGAGCAGGTGAAGGTTGGCCTGCATCATCAAGCTCATTAACATCTGCATCCACTAGAAGAAGGGAGCTCGCGAGTAAGATGTCTGCAGATATATAATTGTTCATGGAAACATAGTAGATTCAGATTGGATCAAAGAGGCAGTAGATGGACGACCCTACTATCATCACCACATGCACAAAAAAGCTTATAATAATCCTGATGACATGAAAACAATTAGCAGTGAAATGCTATCTAATGGCACGGTTGACGAAGTTGCAGTTCATCAAGTGCACAGTCACATACAGATGTTCGACTTCAAAGATGAGCACTGACAATTAATGTGTCTGATCAACACCGCCTTGCCGTCTCCTCATTAAAACATGACCCTGAAATAGTTTCTACTTGTCTCAAAACTCTTTCATACAGGCTCATCTGAAAAACGGAAGAATTTGAAATATTGATCAAAAATACGTTTGATTCTTTTTTCCCCTCCATTTTCAGTCTAATAAAAAATGACCCGGATGAGATTTTCAGGGCCCAGTTGATTTCTCAACTCTCCATAGAATTGGAGACCTTGTGATGTTTTTTCACGTTTTGTTCAAATGCTTGTTTACATGTCTCAGATTCCACAATACCTGAGGTTGTTTATCCAAGCCATCTGAGATCTTAGTCTTAATCAGAGTTGTGTTCAAAGATAAGATAAGGGCTCGGCAAATCCTTCTTAACCCGCCAGCGACACACTTCACAGTGATTTACAATGTTTCTTGTTTTTCTCGTGAAAAAAGAAAAAGTTGCAGCCTTGTCTTGATAGACTGGCAGATATCCACAAAGAATTGCTGGTTTTTGTTTTTCACTGACACATCAGACCTCAAGATTTTTGAAGCGTGTGGCAAATTTAGAACGCCTGAGATCTTTTTTGAGCGATGGAAGATGAAATGTCAGATGAAATGTTATTGACTCGCTTTGGCTTGAAATTTGCCGCTGCATCTGCATAATTTTAGAATAACGTTGCCCCAGTTTTGCAAACTCTGTTTTTGACCTCAAGTTGATTTTTAGGTCTTTGTTTGTGGAAGAGTGCTCCCTCCTTTGGGCAGTTTTGGAATCATCTCTGCACTTTCCCCTTCCTCTCCCTCTGTGTTAAAAAAAAAAATCCAGTTTGTTTCAGCGGGGCATGACGACTGATTTCAAAATTACTGTAAATTGTGCTGCAGTTAAAGCTTTCTCTCTCAAACACAGCCATACTGTACCCAAAACACTACTATTGTATGTGACATAATTATGAAATATGAATTTAAGCTTTTTCATAGATGCTGAGTGAGAGGGGGTAGTACTCTATACCCACACACCTCCTCACCTCCACATCACTGCAGCCACTTTGATGCGAATCCTTAAAAGACCTGGTGGGCAAGCTGTGCATCGTGATGACAAAGTAATCTTGGAGAGATCCATTTTTCCTAGAGCGGCGTTGCCGGTTGGGCTACTGAGAGTGCAATGCATGTGATACAGAGAGGAAGGAGAAGAGGAAAACCAAAACACACTCAAACAGCCAGAGATCTTACAGACAAAAAAGCAAGATGAGGCTTGAAGAGATTGTACTTCCCACTGTTTTAGGGCCGTCAGCTGGCCTGTGCGGCTCAGTGTACAGTATGTTGCAGTTGATAAGAGAAGACGCCTTTGTGTGGTACATACATGCACACATGCATGTACTGTAGATGTGAAAACGAACAAACTGAAATGGAGTAAGAGTCTTACATGAATTCAAATCTGATAATGCAATAGTATGAAGCTGTAGCCCAGAAGGGACTTGGCCTAGATTAGACTTGGACGCTGCCATAGCTTGGCTTTGTTGACATGAAAGTGGTATCGAACTCCCTTGGCAAGAGAGCAAATAAACATATTTTCCGAAACATTGAACTCTTCTTTAAACGTAAAGAAAAATATATACATATTTTTATCTTTAGTGAGATGAAGTGGGGTTAGGGTCTGGAATGACTGGTTGTCAGTATTGATTTGATTTTGCTTTATTATTAATAAACTGACTTGCATTATATAACACTTATTTTGACATGCTGTTACACATCTCCAAATCAGTCCTACTAATCACTCAACTTATTTTTCTAGGAAACAAGGTTAACACAGAAAACTAAAAAAGCAAAACTTAAGGTTGTGTATATTTAGTTTCAGGCAATTTTAAATAGTGTTTCACTGCTGGATCTGATTTTTTTCTTCTCGATATTAAAGCAGAAATAGACAACTTTGGGGCTTAAACTTGTCATTATGATGTTAAAACTGATTGCACAGTGTGGTGGTAATAATGACACCATCCGCGCTTATGCTGTTCCCCTATAAGCCTTGCTTTCACCATGGCGGTTGTCTGTTTGAAATACCTTGAAAATGTTTTATTTATTTTTTTGGTGAATTTTTTGTTGTGGTGGGGTTGTCATTAATGTTCTTAGTGTTTAGGTTTTTGAAAGTCATCATCAATTTATAAATAATTTAAATAGAATATGAATTGAAGCAACTATTCACTGTGAAACCTCAGGGCTGGCTGGCAAGACGGTTCTCTAAACTCTGAGAGACTGCAACTTGCTTGGAAGTGCATTCCTGGTAATCCAGTTTTCCAGGAATAAACACAATTGTATACACTATCTGCATAGAGTTCATTATCTGTTCATATTTAAATAATCTATTTATATCTATGTATTTATTTACATCCGTACTACAGCTACAACAGCTTCACAAACACTGAATTTGAATGAATGAAAATACACACACACACCCCATGTAAACACACGCACATCACTGTAGCTGTTAACACCTGCTGATATATACATTAGTTTTGCATGGGTACCTGTGCAATGACTATAATCCATCATGGGCTGTGCCACCCTGGTATCACAGTTGAGCTACAACACAGGCCTGCAGATGTTGGGCCCGCTGCCAGGGCCAGAGGCAACCCCCCCCCCCCCCCCCCCCCCCCCCCCCCCCCCCCCCACACACACACACACTGCTCTGTTATACACACAATCAAACAAACACAGGCAGATGCAAGTCACACATAAAACGCGAGCGCACACATGCATGCATTCACACACAAACTCATCCCCGAAAATACACGAGCTGGAAGTCACAGATGCGTCTCTATTATTCATTGTTAGTTTACCCTGTTACAACACTGAGTCACTCTCTGATCTAAATTAGCTTAGATTACTTGGAACCATTTTGAACTCAAATGAGCTGCCAAACAGCATAATTTTATCAGGCAACTTGAGACATCAAAAGCTCTTATGACAATTTCAAAATTGACGCTGTGATAGAGCAGATGGTAAAGAGGATGTTTCCCTTTTATCATTATGGTGTTTTTGTTTGTACCAATTGATTCAACCTGGTTTCATGATGATACTCATGTCAGGTTCCAATGCACGTCATCAAAATATATTCCAAAATCAATTTTTATGGAGAAAAAGAAGGTCACATTCTTTGTTTCTAATTGTTATTACATTGTTATCCAGATTGCATGACTGCATGAACAGATGATAGACATTATTAAAGCACAGTAACACAAAAAGGGCCTGTGATGCCAAGGGTGAGGAAGATCTTAAGTTGTGTTTATTAAGGAAGTACAGGAGACGCAAAAGAGGTATCCCATTCTTTTATGCATTTACATACGTAAAAGCCTGTAACATCAATACCATCTGATGCACAGATCAAGTGCTGTCCTCCATTCATAGTTTATTCACACTGAAATCAAAAGGCGAGTAAAAATTGAATTGGTCTCTGCGCTCTCACTCTTTACTGGTGAGAAACCAGTTCTGTATTTCTTTCTCTCTTCCCTTCACATGCATGTTCACACAGTGATACTCAAAACTAAATTTGTTTTGCCACCCACCGGCAAACTGGCACCACCTCTTCTTATGCATACTCACACATGCATATACGCTTCTGTCACAATCATTTGTATGCAAAGTGGCTGGCTGTGATGGGTTGCTATGGTTGCTGTTACCAGGTTATGTGACAAGAAGCAGCAAGTTGCTTTACTTCTTATTTGTGCCAACGTGGAGACCGAGAGAGCCGAAGTGGCAATAACACAACACAAGTTGGCACAGACAAAGGCAGAAGTGACAACAGGAATGGAGACAAAACCACACAGTAGTAAAATACATAAAAGTTTTGGAGACTGTGTTTAACCATCTGAAAACATGTTGGTTTGTCTTTGTGAGTTATATAGGCTATGAACATAAAGCCGTAAAGGTACAGTAGCAATCTTTAAGCTCCTCTGGAAGAACCCCCACACAGGGGAGGAAAACATTTGATAGCCAGCCAGCATGAAGGGCTCAGCTCTGTAATTGCCTCCATGAGATTCGTTAGCATGTGTGTGTGTGTGTGTGTGCGCGTGTGTGTGGGATGCTCTGTGTGAGTTTGTGTGTATGTCTGGAGAAGATAACACTGACAGCTTAAGGTCATGAAAAAGGGAAGGGCACATCTGAAGACAGTGTATCTTTGATCTCGACACGAGGAGTGTGTGACGGTGGGTAGGAACCGGTGTGCTCCGTACTTAGAGGAGATACAGTTAGATGACGGAGTCAGCGCGCTCTGTGTGCGGCGGTATGTTTATGTGGTTCAGCATGCATGCGTGTACATGTTTAATGCATGAACATATTTATGTTGGATATTTTGTCTGAGCGCGAGAAGGAGAGACGCCATCTTTTTGTCGATTTCGTTAGAATTCTCAGTGTGAATGTGCGTAAAGACGGTTATGCATGTCAGCACAGACAAAGCCTAATGCAGGGAAGACACAAGGTTACAGGTTCCCATGGATGTCAGACAATATCCTCTCTTTTCTACCGTCTGTAGTTGCAATTAATACTTATAATTTGGCTTGCCCAGGTCAAGTCACACAATCAAATGTCATTAAACAGATCATGGAGGGGCTCAAAGTCTTTGTTAGTATTTGAAATGCCTCTCATTACTACATAGGAACATCCATACATGCAGTAATCACCAAATACCAATCAAAACCTGTGGATTGGTGTGGATAATGGAAGGCAATCAACACGCTGTCTCTGGACAGTCTCCTAATGGAGTGTTTGACTAATTGACTGAATCTATCCGTGAACTGTCTTGGCCCCCCCGGCTTCGCCGTCACTCCTTAATTGGCTATTGTTCTGTTATTACCAGTTCTCCAGGGCAGAACCATCTGCCAGCTCCAACAGGTGAGCAGTGAGAGGCTCACGTGTGTTTGCCTACATCTGTCTTTAGGTCTGCGTACGTTTATCTGCATATGTCATTTGTCATGTTTTTTTCAAATTACTTGCTTCTAACATGCCGCATTTGTGACTTCAAAATGCATACATATTTCTGTACCATTGCATTTTCCCTTTCCCTCTTGACATCTGAGAAAAGGTAGGTGGGACTGCAGTGGGCAAAGGGGGAAGGGAAGAATATGGAAGGAGCTGCAGACGGAGGAGAGGGAGCTGCATCATTCATCAGCAGTGCAACAGTGCATGAACTGTGCTGGCTACAGTATTATTTTAACTCTCCCTCTCATTTACCTTATTATCTCCTTATCTATACGCATCATTATGGAGAATGTAGCCTGTGTGATGAATAGCCTTTTTGATTGAGGATGCATGGTTCCTTTTGTTTAACATATGGAGCTGGCCTTGTGTGTGCGGCTACACTCCAGCTTCTAATACTGCAGGACAATAATGTATGGTATAGGTGAGATCTCTAACCTTGTGGAGCAATTACTGTATTTGGGGACTCAGTTTGTGTAAACATTGGTTTGCTTATTTCCAATGAGTTACTGCTTTAAATTAGCTGCTTAATGTCTGGTTTAGCCAACAGTTTATTAAAAATTTGTTTGAGGATGTAAGCATTATCAGGGCGACATTATTAATGACGGTTGAAACTATTAAAGGTGAAAAGTGCTGCTTAGTAGGAATGATAAAAAAAATTCAAATATTAATAATCAGAATGAAATAAGCACCTGGATCCAGTAAAATCATCTCACAGCAGCAGCCATACTGGGGCCACATGTTCTCTCTTCATCAACAGGAAATGCCTTAGATGCCTGTCTCTCCAACTTCCTGCAAGTGCTTTGTAGTGTCTAATGAAACTGTTTCCAATCTTTGATTCGACTTAAGCTCCACATGATGAAAGTTCTTAGGAATTCCACTTTAAGTACTGTAACTCTTAGCCCTTGCTGTACATTTTCATATTTTAGGGAGATTATCCAATACTGTTCTGTGATGCATCAACAGTGAGATCAACTTTATTTATTCTCAGACAGAGAGGACCCTCAGCCCCCAGTCACAGATTAATGTTGTGCTGAAACATCCCTCATCGGCAGACTTCATATAAGGCGAGAGTTGATGCAACACAATATATGATAGTTGTGGCAAAAAATACTACTAAAACTGACTGGACAACTTGAAAGTGGATGTTTCTCACAGATAAATATGGAACAGTAATCACTCTGGAAATATGAAGACACTGTCTCTGGAAACAATATTACCAGACATAAGAATTTACATAGTTTCGGCCTCCGAGGTGTGAATAGAAAGACGAGGAGTCAGTTTGTGCAATAAGCACGGACATTTTTATCTCTGTGCTCAATAGATTCCAAAACAACGCATATGGTTTCAAAGCTGAAGTTGAATTAAGTTAAATCCAAATAGAATGCACACCTGACTCTTCAGTTTCTTTCAGCTCTCTGGTGCTATGTAGCCTCTTTCAACTTGTCCACAGCTTTACTGTTGTGGTTCACTGTCTCCGCTGTTACTAACCTCAACATGGATACAAAGAACTTTTTATATTTGTTTGAAACGTGTTGCTGTTTCCAGTTGAGCTCTTGTAAGAATATGTACATTATATATTGTATACTGCCTATCCTTTGAGGGTTGCAGGGAGCCAATCCCAGCTGATGAGGGTGAAAGGCCATCTCTAAACAGAAACGCCCTGGCCGGTCTTGATGTTCAAACCCAGAATCTTCATGCTGTGAGGCGACAGCGCTAACAACAGGCCACTGCCCCACCCTGGTTTATGTTATCCTATCGGGATTTTGAATTGACGCAACAATTGCGCAAGCATTAATACAAAGTAATTAATTCAATTCAAAGAGCTCACATTGACATCAACCCATTACAGCAAATGCTCCTGACCGTCCAACAGTGTCAGACAACTTTAATATCGGATTAACACCAACCATTGCAACCCATGGATGTCATTTTGACGAGCCTGGAATAAATGGAGGGTAACACTGTCTATTTAGCGAAGCACTTAACTCAGCCTCTTCCAATCGTAGTCGGTTTGGAAGTGTAACATGCATGCTGTGTTTCTGACAGGCTACAGATGATGCGTTGGAAAGAGGCCGCGCTCACTAGCCTGACTGTAATGAGCGCTAGCCACTAATTAGCTTGCTGCTGAATGCCAGATATGGTTGGAGCTAAAGCCCCGTCACTGGAGCAGCGCAGCGAGGAGAGGGGGAGCTACTCTAATGAGTTCTCAGTGGTGTGTTTACTGTTAACCAAAGTCATGGCTTTACTCTCTGTGTGTGTGTCTCCCCTTCCATGCAGAGCGCTCTTGGATCTCAGCGGCCGCACACACACAAATCTGTATTCATAACTCATGTGTGGAAATGCCTGCACACACAAACACTGAAAAAAAGCACCTCACTGATTCAATCCTCAGTGTTTGCCAGTGATGGTGTGGGGGGGGGGCGTTAATTAATATGGCTACGCAGCAACTCTTCATCATATCTGTAACATGCAATCTCCAGTCAGACATGGTCAGTCAGGCTTGATGTGTGACGCATTACCTCGCTGCTCGGAATATAAATACTCCACAGCAAAGCTAAAGGAAAATAGAACAATAGTCAATAGGACTCTATGCCCGCGTCAGCTGTTTATTCTTTTTTACTCATTTGTCCATTTAGATGAGCAGAGCTTCTTTCCTAACCAGGGCATGGCATCACTTTGTTTGCCTCTTTCTCTAAGATTGATCACCACGAGGATTGAGGGATACCAGTGTCACCACCAGGCAGGCAATTACCTGTTGACTGTCTGAGAGAGGACATGTGTATCTACTGACTGCACACACACTTCATGTAGAGCAGGTATGAGTCAGTGTGTGTGTGTTTGGTTCCTTTGGTTTGAGTCATTGGCAGCAGCAGCTCGAGGACGTTTGCACAGCAGTGACTGGAGTGCAAGTGAGTGCCTGCGATGTGGTCCCCATTCGGTTCATTAGGTATACAGACCTGACAGAGCAAACTCATTCAGGATGGATCAGCTTAACCAGCGGACACACAGACACACACACATAAACACACACACACACACACACACACACACACATACACCTGCCATGACTATTACATTTTATTAATATTTTTGTAATTTTTGCTGTCGAGAGCTTTTCTAATGAGAAACAAGTACTTTGAATCTGAATGCTGAGGCTATTTGTCAAGGCTTGGGTCTGGTTGCAAAGGGCAGTTTGCATGTGCAGGTACCTTTAAAGTCGCATATCCCACTGTCTTGGATGCAGAGGTTATTTTAGGATTTATGTTTTGAAATTTGTAATTAAACAAATACATGTCAACATGTGCCAATTATTCACATATATTTTCATAGGTTTTTGGTTAGTTCAGCAGGGAACACACATTCAGTAATATCTTAGTTCAATTACAAATTCAACACATTTAAGGCAGGTTCTTTTTCCAAACGTCTGCTGGAAATACCAGATTTTAGTGCATCTGCATGTCCTTAATAATTAAATCTACAGCCAAAAGTGAAACTGAAAACAAATTGTAACCTTAGCTCAAAAATGTGCAGGAGTCCTGCATGTAAGGAACAGTTCTACTACCTGCTGTCAACACGTCGGTTGATGAAATTTTTTTTTGTCTTTATGCTGACCTAAGCTAATTTACTGCTTGCTACGTACTTCATATTTGGCATACAGATATGAGTGGAAAACCATATCCCCAGTTGCCTGGGTGATTCAAAATCTTTGGCAGAACAACTGACAGACCCACCAGACCTTTTGCATTACTTTTAGTGAAGTTGAAAATTAAGGTATTCGTCATTGACAACACAATGATGAATAAGAAACTTGCAAGCTGATGGAGCCATATTTTTCATCAAATGGGGGCTTTTAGCACAGTGAGAGCTAGAATGGCACTCAGTCGAGCACATACCTCCATCAAGGCCACACATTGGAAACGTCTATCTAGCTCTCATGATTGAAAATAGATGTGATAGGAAATAATAGGAAAAGGGAAGTAGGCTAAAGATCTGCACCAAATTTTGCGAACTTATACTCATGCTTTGAAAGTGAATAGGATTTCTTGGATTTTTTTCTTGGACATTTAGCCAGATTCACACCAACATGTAAGGTTGGGTGCAAATTGGTTCAGTACTTTTGGCATAATCTGATAGATAAACAAACAAACAAAGAAAAAGACTCAGGACATATCCTCACTGGCAGCATGACAAACTCATCTCATGTTTTTTGATCGTCAGTGTCTCCTGCAGTACAGACTTTGACAGTAGGTAGGTCACAGTGATTTCACCTCTGCCTCCTCTCCAAAGTCCTTGTTTTTGGCTTTTATTGATGCACGCTGGCCTCCACATTAGTTTCCTTCCTGCAGTGTCCCCGGGTGAGTTTGGATAGATAACGGTCCTCAGTTATTCATGGGGATGTCGGACACATTGACTGGTGACTTTCACAGGTTGCCACAGGAAACGAAAGGGGATCTGTGTGACTTTCACAGAAGAGGTAAATCAACCAGGTAAAACTGGAAATTCTAATTTTGAAAACAGACATTTTACCTGTTACATACTATAAATAGCATTGCATCATATCATCAATATGGCAGATTGTATATCTGTTGGTTTTCCACTTATATAATAATATTCTGACATTGTAGAACTAATCCCTCAATTGCAGGTTAGGGAGCCTCTGCTGATGTTAGCCGGTGAGAAAGGTCAGGGGCTGCAGCAGCGTCTTAGAGCTTTTTGCTCCTTGCTGTTCTGTTCAATAGTTTTTCCCTCCAGGGCTCCAGGTCTCTGCCCAGTCACTCTCCCTGTGCCTGTATGAACGGCAGGCCCCACTGTCTGCTGCAACAGTCTACACCTCGATGTGAAGCCCAGATTACTTTGTGTACGACAGCGTGTGAGGTGAATGTGAATGTGTGTATTTGTGTCTCCTTCATAACTCTTGAGTGGAGCTTGTCGGCGTCTATGTGCAGGTGGTGTAATGAAAAGCCTCACAGTGTGAGACTGGGAATATATGCTTTTGTTTTTCAATCTGTGTGTGTGTGTGTGTGTGTGTGTGTGTGTGTGTGTGTGTGTGTGTGTGTGTGTGTGTGTGTGTGTGTGTGTGTGTGTGTGTGTGTGTGTGTGCGTGCGTGCGTGCGTGCGTGCGTGCGTGCGTGCGTGCGTGCGTGCGTGCGTGCGTGCGTGCGTGCGTGCGTGCGTGCGTGCGTGCGTGCGTGCGTGCGTGCGTGCGTGCGTGCGTGCGTGCGTGCGTGCGTGCGTGCGTGCGCGAGAGAGAGAAATTGTGAGAGAGAGAGAGAAATTGTGAGAGAAGTTGTGAGAGAGAGAAACAGACAGACAGGACTCTCCTATGGGCTTCATGCTGTCACTGACGGAAGCCGATTATGGGAAATGCCAGGGTGTCAGGAACACCCCCCCACCAAAATTATACAGCACCACAGCTTTCCACTCAGCTGTATGGATGCAAATGCAAAGCTGCGTCTCTTTTGCTTCCTCATGCCATCTGGTGACTGGGCCACATGCTCACTCCACAGCTTGAAAAGAAATTAGACAATTGTTGCACTGATTTTTAGCCTGGTTTACTACTGTTTGTTGCATTTTCATCAAACTAGACACCCGATTGGTTGTGATTCTAGGCACATGAAAACATTTAGATTTAGTGTACTTAGAGTTGTGTAATCTTCCTCCCCAAAAAGGAGAATGTCAGAAATAGAAATTGATGGTCCCCAGAAAATGGTGATCCTCTGACTGTTCCTCTAGTGACACCATGAGGTTGACTGTTTTTGTAATGAGTGAAATAAGATTGAATCACATCATACAATTACATCAGTGAATATATATTGTTTTACTTATTCTAATGGTGATCCCCTGACTTTTCCTCTAGTGCCACAAGCAGGTTGACAATAGTGTTTTTTGGGGGGAAATTGATGAAAATATTGGATGGGATGCTATGAAATTTTGAAGGGAATGTTCCCCAAAGTATGAACTGTAAGTTATGTCATCTCCGGACTTTTCATATAGTTTCATGCAGGTGGAGATTTCACTTTGGTTTATAATCAAATTACCTGCAAAAATTATGAATTCGGTGATTTTGATTTGGTGCTAATTTGCAAATGACACACTACAATAAAATGGTTAACATGGTAACATGCTGATATAATGATATAAAGATTGACATTGTCAGTGTTGTTTTGAGGAATTGTAGTAAAAGAATCACTTTAAGAAGATTCACCAACCAAGGGAAACATTTGATCAATCTCATTATGTTCCTGGGTTATGACAGTTTCTGCTTACATTGGTACAGATTTAATAATGAACTTCACTATTTTTTACAGAAGCAGCTCACTTTTTAAAAGCAAGTCATTGCCTAGCGGCTATAAAGAGTCATACACCAGGGAAGTTTGCACTTTGTCAGTATCTTCCTTTACTTTATACCATGCTAACTCAAACAAATGAAATCTGAAAACAAAGTTTTCTCAAAATTAAGGCATTGATAGTTTGTCATCACATTGCTGTGACAGCCAGGTCAAAAATAATCATATCGAACAGCACAAAGGAGGAGGAGATGAACACACTAATTGCCAATATTATGAAGTGTCTTGGTGGCTCTGCATCCTTCTCAAGGGTGGCAAGGAACAAACAGATCTGATCTGGGCCTTAAACCTGTTCCATATGGTGACTACACACTCACAAACGCATGCACACGTACATAAACACATCCTTGACTGTGATACACACTTACGTGAGTGCAGCATTCTCATTACTGATGCAGCGCGGCCCACTGTCAGCTGTGCTGCCAGGGACATTTGGTGGCGGAGAAAGTGACCAGGCTCCCATGAGTATCCCGTCCACCCGGGGCTCTTCAGCACCCGCTAATTATTCTTCGCACCTAATATGAGAAGGAGAAGGAGGAGAGACAGATGAGAGAGGGACAGAGTGAGTGAGAAAGAGAGGGAGGAGAGACTGGCGACCAGCGGGACTTGTGCTTTCTTACAGGAACAATGAATCACATGTAGCCGCCACCTGTCCTGTGTTGTCCCTTCTGCTGCTTTCGCAAATTGCTGACAGGATGACTGTGTTTGTACAGTACCGAGCCAGCCGGGTAAGTATTGGATAGAAAGCCTGTCACTGGGCATTAGGCATTAATAACAGATTGGACAGACGTTGGCAGAATAACTTTTCCTGTTATTATCAGGCATTCTCAGAAGAGCTCAGTCTATTTATGAAGAGTTTCCAGGCAACAGCTCCTGCATCTCTGTCATCTTTGTAATACTTTTCACTACAGAAGCTTTTCATAAAGGATGTGGGACATTATTAAGCATTAACATAATTAAGACGCCATTTTCCATGGAAGGACAAATAGGGGAACATTTGTGTTTGGCTGCTTGATCCGCTCCAACAAAAAGCTCATCATGATGGTTTGGATGACACTGTCCTGGTGGGGTCATCTCAAGCCACACTGCTTTCAGGGGGTTTCAAATGATTAGTCACAAATATTCACCGCCCAGGACTGAACAGAAGACAGAGGAAGTTAACAACTGTTTAGTCAGATATTTTCCTCAGGAGTAAAAAAAAAAGACTGAGTATAGGACATTCATCAGGTGGCCACAAACAAGACTTCCAATATTATACTAATGTGCATGTCTACTCCAAGAATTTCATAAAATGTCAAACCTGTGAGCTGAACTGTATAACCAGTGACATTACAGTAAATTATCCTATATTCATATTACATGACATTCATCACTGACAGTCTTACTGACAGAACTAGTAGCTTTGGAAAACCCCTTGCTGGTGAGTGTCATGGCCAGCATTATGAACTTCTGTGAAAGCCGCAGCCTTTCTGTGCTTGCTTGGGTTTCCTTTGGGTACTCCGACTTCCTCTCATTGTTCAAAGACATGCGGGTTAGGTTATTTGGCAACTCTAAATTGTCTCTACATGTCAGCCCTGTGATAGACTGGTGACCTGTCCATGGTGTACCCCGCCTCTCGCCCGATTTCAGCTGGGATTGGCTCCAGCCCCCCTATGACCCTTAAGTCATAGCTGGTGGATGAGTGGAGGGATAACCTGTGAGCTTGATTCACATCTCCCTCATTCCCGTGTGACTAGTTTACTTCTGTTCCTTTTCTAGTTTTGTCAGTATGTTAATTTTAGTGACCTCATGTAATACACAGTGTAATCCAACTTCAACTTGCAGGCAGAACTGACTAAGAACCAATACAGTCAGAAGCAGTGTCGCGACGTCTCGGTGTTGTGAACGGTGACATGATCACCTATGCTGATGCAGCTAAACCCAACCATTACATAAAACCACACTGTAGCTAACAGAGTTATATTTATAGTAGGATGTGTGTGCTCGGATATCAGCTGGTAAAAGGTGTAATTAGTTAATTTCTCCCTCCTTTGCCTCTCGATTTAACAAGAAAAAGATATGGGTGGAGGCAAACATCCCCTGTAGCTCCATGTCTGTGTTGCTCTATAAGCTGTTGTATTGGGAGTGTGTTTGCTGATAGCTTTTAACTCAGATAGCTGGTCAAATAGCCTTTTTTAACATCATTATCTGTCTCTAATGTCCCTGAAATGGCATTGACTCGTCACATAAAACAGCTTGTCTCCGGACACATTGAAGGAAATGTCGCGTGCGTTTGCAGTGTCAGGATGCTTAAATCCCTACTCTCGACATATCCGAATGTCATAAGTTTGATGTTGTTATTATCAGAAGCTGAAGCACAATCGAGTGATTGGCCCTCACAAAAAGTATATGAACCCTTTGGAATTATCTGGTCCAGAGGCAGTAAAGCAGCCCCAAATCATGATGCTACCTTTACTATACTTCACCACTGGGATGATGCTTTCATGTTATTTAGTACTGTGTGTTCTTCCTGAACAATTCAACTTTAGTCTCATCAGTCCACAAGATGTTTTCCCAGTAGCACTGTGGAGTGTCAAGGTGCTTTTTGGCAAAGTTCAGGTGCGCAGCAATGGTTTTTTTTTGGAGAGCAGCAGCTTTCTCCATGGTTTCCTGCCATGGACACCCTGCCTGTCCAGTGTTTTGCATATGTTTAATTCATGAACAGAGATCATTGCCAGTTCCAAAGATTCCTTCAGGGTTCTGAACCAGACGGGAAATTTACAAAGTGACACCTTCACCACTCAGTTGCTTGTATCATTGGGTGGTTGATTAGGATGTCACATGTTTGTCAATGCTCATAACTGCTTATTTTCTGATTTGTTTTTTTTGGCAGTCGGGCTGCTGTGATGGTAGCCACAGAGGATGGGTACCATTCCTCTGTGTCTGTGTGTCGGTCTTCGTCACTCAGGTCCAACCTTGGACAACATCCTGAGGCATCAGTGATATTTGGCCAAGGTGAAAATTCCTTTTGGAGATTCCCACCATCCCAGCAGCATATGGAAAACATGCTCACACTCCACCTCTCCCATCATCCTTCATTCCACCCGGTCCTCAATCAAACCCCACACACCTCCCATCCCCACCCTCTGACTCTTGAGGAGGGCTCAAAGCACGACTGTAATTACAATCAGACACACACCCTTTGCTCTGTCACACGCCACTATAGCCCCTGCACACAGGCGTCTCCATTCATTTTCTGCCTGCCCCAGATTGATTTCCTCCTGCAGCACATTAAAATCTTAATGGCATGCTCACATCCACCCATGCCTGGTTCTACCTCCATCTAGCGGGCTGGCAGGATGAAGGAGAGATGTGGGGTTTAAGTCGGCTGGAGACTCCAGAGAGGGGGGTTTGTGGCTCAGGATGTGTGGACGGGTCGTCCCAGTCTTAATTAAACTGGAGCAGGTTCTGTAATCTGTGGATATTAGCTAGCACTGATGCTGATGCAAGCTGCTGCTGGCTATGGTTGGTGTACTTGAGCAGCTGATGTCTGTATGGTACTGGCTAGGGTGAGATACAGCACTGTATGTGTGGCTCTGGTGATTATTCACAACACAAATGTGAGTGAATATGATTATATTTATGGGTGAAAATTTGAACAACTTGACAAATTGATAGTAAATTGATAAGAGACTAATGACTCGCTCCCTAAGCTCAGGCATAAATCAGATGTCATTTAGATTCCTAATGAAGCCAGATGGTATGTGTTTAAGTCACAGTGTTCTGCCATCGGATGGTGGCTGTAAGTTTTACCGTGCATGTGCACTGTAGGTTTGTGCGTGTGTGTGTGTGTAACTGTCTCTTTTCATTTAGATAAAAGAGAGAAAGTGACAAAGGTACACTTTCACTTTAAAAGCCTCTACAGTACACTGAGCTTCTTCATGCAGCAAATGTAGTTAGTACCAGGCCTGGTTGGCATCCAGCAAGAATTTCAAGACATCAGCGAGGATCTATCTATCTAAATATTCACAAAACATAAAGGTTTCTTATACATATTCTTTATGTTTTTCCTCCGTGTCTGAGTTTGAAACAACCCAACATGTCACACTGTGGCTTTCTGATGTACAGCAGGGTGAGAAAACACAAGGCAGCAGTATACACAGTACATAAATCCAATAAAGCACAGACTCCACTGCTCCATCCAGCACTGGAGCCTTTCGCTACTGTACACAGATCGCTGCTATTTCACACGGGAAAGGAAAACACTTTGGTTTATGCTGACCCAGGTCTGATCAGAAATGATGTATAGCAGGCACAACTAGCAGAGAACTGTAATCGCATGCCCCAGGCTTTTAATACTGTTTCTCCCTTTCAATTCAGAGGTCAATTACTGGCAGGTTAAAGACATCATTAAACTGGTGTTTCCTGAAGTGCCTCTTGCTCCGTGTCAAAATAACTTATGATGCATTGACAGGATTGATTTTAAATGGAGACCAGCAGCGTGCCCGGAAAGCCACGGCACAGGCATCTATTTTCATTATGCATCACGTTGCATCTCCAACAAATCTTTCTCTCTCCTTGGACCGAACACTGGTGATTCGTCATTGTGGCTTTTTTTTCTTTTCTTTAATGCTTTCTTTCGTACATTTTTCACAATCCATAGGCTCATTGGCTGGACTCGGCTGGAATTCAGCTGGCACAGAATCTTTGATTTAGATGAAGGTTTCCTTCCCAATTATCTGTTGGTTGTGTGTGTTTGTGAGTTTATCTGTGTGCGAAAAAAATTAGCCAAACCATTCGAGGCCTATCTTCACGTGGACCTCGCTGTGCAGTGCTGCCAACAGATTGCACTGACAAACTGACCCATAATCTGTGCGTCTCTGCTGGGTCAGCCACAACGAGACTCATGTTGGAATCATGCGTATGAATCGTTGTTTGTGTGGGTGTCTTATTCTCATCTGTCCTCCACTATTTCTGTTTGCTGCTTCATGACTCTAAACCAGGCTGCAGCTCTGCTGCCTCCATACAGTCAGTTAACTAGATTTTTACTGTTTAGAAGCAGTGTTCCATTTTAAATCCCTGCTACTATATAGTTAGTTTGAAGTAATATTTTTTGTATGTTTGGCTAAACCCTGATGCACTAGAGTCCCTCTAGCCCTCTCCCATAATCCAGCCGACTCAATGAGTTGGCATCCTATCATAAAAAAACATATTAGATACACCTGGAGCTATTTGTTGGATGGAATGAAGATGCAAATTGAAGAATCAAACCACCAGGAATTATAAAGTTTCACCCCAAAGGAACTCAAAGCAGATATAAGTTGATAGTAATTTCTTAAATTCGTAGATGGATACAAGAGCATTAGGATTAACTTTACTGCGAGACTATGGTACTGAAAATTGACTTTTCTTTTTCTTCATGCAGGACAGATGGAACTGGCCCTCATTAAAAATGGCCATGCATGGCAGTGCATGCTGGGAGCTGTTCCGATGGCAACCATTGATCCTTGACACCGACCGGCGATATAGAATTGGGTTTAATGAATTCACAGAACAAAGTGACAAAGATTAGAGAGCAAAGTAGGGAGAAATGGAGCGACAGTAAGAGACAGATAAAAAATTAAGAGAGAGAGAGAGAGAGAGAGAGGGTGTTGGCATGGGGTGGGGGAGACGGGGAGATTTAGGGGAGCACAGAAGATGGGGCTATTAAAGAGAGGGATGAAATGGCATTGTTCCCCTTTTCCTTCTTGGAGTTTTTGGGGTCTTTGTGAAGGTATGCCAGATCGTTGAGCCCAAACTGTGTGCTTTGGGTGTGAATCTGTGTCTGTGAGTGCACGTGGAAGAGATGGCTAGAGAGGGAGAGAAAGACTATGCTAAAATGTGTGATGCTGAATTTTTTTCTGTGTGTGTGTGTGTGTGTGTGTGTGTGTGCGCCAGAAGACAACCTTGATTATAATTGCATTGCAGCTCAAAGCAGGAACTTCACCCAAGCCCAAGCCAAGCCAAGCTGAACTAGACTAAACCAAGCTTGGACCTACTCTGCTCAACACGCTTTGCGCTTTAAGCCCTGGCTAATTGGGCCAAAGGCGAGCAAAAGCCCCTTCCCAGCTGTGACGGGCACTGGACTGGGAAGAGAGAGGCCCAGAGAGAGGAAGAAGAGCGCAAGGGAGAGACAACGTGAGATTAGTCTCTCCCACCATCCATTTACATGAGCCCTTTGTCGGATCAATACCATTTTGTATTCTTTCTTTTCTGACATTCTCTCTGTTCTGTATGCAGCAACCATTTTTTTTTATTGGATCAGCTGGTCGGAAACCCCAGATGTTGCATTTGCCTGGTCGTGCTCTCCGAGTTAAAAGTGATGTCTAGAGACTATCAACAACCTGGCAATCTGGCCAACTAAATATGAGGACCGTGTGGAGAGGCCTGTACTGGTTATTTCTGCCAGTCTGTTAATTTAAAGACGGGGATTGGGCGTCTCAAGTCCACCTACCAGCTGTTTTTAGCAGCAGGGGACCCCCTAGCCCTGCCATGAGAATGGCAGAGTATCAGATGCAAAATAATTGCGTGTGCGCCCTGCAGTACCATGGTTTTCTTCACCCTGCTTGCTGCCTGTGGCTCTCTGTTTCATCTTCTTTTTGGCCCTGATTTGTGTTTTGTTTTTTTTTGTCTTTGCTATAGGGAGCCACTCTTGTATTATGTACTGCTGCTGTATGCAATACTTACATTACTTTTGAATGAGGGTTGTGTCTATCTGACAGTGAGTTGGTTGCATCATAGAGAGGTCTTTGTTGCTAACTGCGCCAACATTTCCTAAATGAGAGACACAATACAACAGTTACACACTGACGATATGAATAGGCTGGGTGGTTACAGCCGATTGCATGGGCTGTGTGCATATACGTGAGTTTATGAACTCTATATGCATGTGTGTGCCCTCAAGGCTAATCTTAAGCATGCAGGCGAGCGCATACACACACACACACACACACACACACCCATATGTATTCACCGCAGGCCCCCTGCTTCTTACTGGCTGAGTGACAGCATGACTACTGCATTCAGTCTCTCCATTATTCAACAGCATTAGCGGGAAAGAGGAGCGAGCACAGATGAGAAGTAACAGGACAAAAAGAGAGATACAGGAGGAGGAGAATAAGCTGTTTGTGCTCACACATGATGTTGGATGCCAGAGATTGTTTTCAAAATAATGGAGGAATCTGTCTATGTAGGCTGAAGATGCCATTTGCTTTGTGGGGGGGAAAAGAAAAAGACAAATGAGCGACGGAGCATTACAGGCGAGAGGACATGATGATAAAGCGAAAAAGGAGAATGGACAGAACAAAACAATTTACAAAGAGGCGCAGCCACAAATCATGAAGCATACGGATATTAGGGTAAGGAAGGTCTAGTATGAATTAAAAAGAAGTAACATAGCCTGAACCTGCGCGTAACGGAATTTGTCACAAAACCTTATGTCGCACTGGAGAGTTTGAGTTATCTCCAATCTCAACTCAGGAGATATTTCGGATATAGGAGAGGAGACCTGCAGACATTGTGCTTGATGAGAAAAGGCTCTGTATCAGCGTCATCTGATATCCTGTCCTAAATGAAAGGTATAAGCTGGGTTGATATCCTCCACTGCAGCTGATCTGGTTGATTACAAGGTTGTTTTTGATCAGTTGCCTCTCGATAAACCTTTGAATTTCCACCTTGGGGGCAACTTGTGCTTTTACAGACATTTCCCTAATCTTGGTTTCTTTGCTAGGAGCTAAGACAAAAAAGGGAAGGAAAGACGGGAAGGTCTGATAAGATAGAGAGAAGCGTCATTTTAACAATTGTCCGAATTAGTGTTTAGAAATCTCCAACGAACATCAGAGCTCCTCACTCCACCTGTTAGTGTTGAGACGGCTCCTTTTCAGGTATTGCCATTGTTTAGCTCACAGGTGAAAATATCATGAAAATCACTAGTGTGAATGATGATGCCTGAAAGTGTGTGAGGCGTTGGCCATCCTAGCTTTTTATCCACCAATGAAAGAGCACCACACTGGGCTCCCCTCCAGCGTTCAGGATGGGGAAGATTTTGGCAGGCTCCCTCAGTAACCCGGCACTCACCTGAGCTCCAGCTCACACAGAACCAGACTCTACTTTGATGGAGTGGAAACTGGATAAGGACTTCAAAAACCTGTTATCAGTGCATGCTGCATCTGTTGGTCTTCGATCAGAGGATGTGAAAACAGATTAGCGGCTGATAAAGGTGCCAATGCAGACTGGAGGCATCAAAATTCCTTTTGGATTTGTGCATTTTTGATCTTTCTCCTATTTAAGATTCATCAGTATTCAAGAATTAAATCATTTACTGTGTTGGTACATTGAGAATACTATTGACTTTGCTAGTTCTGGCAACCGCGTCAGACAATACAGTAAAGTGAGTAAACAATGATACGAGTGTGTTTTGCCGACAGCTATCACGTTTTTTTTCTCTGTTCTAGGCAGCTGCCTGGTTTCCATTCTTTTCAATGTACCATACAAAGTCAGCATCAAAATGCGCCAGTGTTACATTGCCACTGCATGGAATATAATATAAATATATACAGTATGTGTGTTTACTGTGGTAGCTATCCCCAACATGTATTTTGGTGTATTTGGCCATTGTGGTGCTTAAAACTGCCCAAATTGTAAAAGTGATGGATGGAAAATACTCATTATCCCCAGAAGTAAACCTGCTTGATGGCTCAGAAAACATAATAAGCTGTTCTCTCTAATAGTGTGTTCAAAGACCATTTTATAATGGCAGGAATAATGGTATTTTTAAGGAAAAACTCTGCACACTGTAATTGTGTAGAGTCGGGAATTGGTGCTGACAGAGAAACAGGCTGTTGATGGGAACTGTATCTTGTTATGCTTATAATTTTCCAGAGGAAAAAAAGAATAAACTAGTGTACAGAGACTGTAAACTGTGTGGCGAATCAATAATACTGATTAAAACCTGTCAGCAAAGCTCTGTCACTGCAGTTATCTATATAATGAGTTCACAGGATATTATGACATTGTGGAAACATATTTTGTATCCCGCTGATGCCCAAGTATCCTTGTTTATTCGTAAATGAGAAACAAGAAATGAGAATGACGCACTGATACTGGAGACACATTCTACATCAGTGTGACAGATTATTTTGACGATATTTTCAGTCTTAGACAGAAACTCCAGTGTTTTTATTAATTTACAATTTCTTACTTGATCCTTCAGAAAATGTGTTGTATTGTTATCATTCAAATTACATATGCTATGATAAAGAATTTGTATCTATATCCCTACATGGTGCCAGGTTGATTTTAATAATCTGTAATGTGTCACCATACAGCTATAAGGTGGTAATGACAACGACAGTCAGACTTGGTGTTCACTGAAATGGATTTCACAGCTGTACACAAACAAATGGGAACCAATGAATGCAAGGATTCATAAAAAAGTGAGTAATATGGGTTGTTAGTTGCGATGCTAGGTATATGTTTTTAATGGGAAACGGGTAAAACTTCTGGTATGGTCCTATAAATCCCAGGCAAAAGCAAACTGATGAAGAAGTTTTCTTTCTATTTTCTTCCTTGTTTATCTTTTCTCCGTCATCATTCATTGGGTCCTCATCATTATTCTCCACTTTAGCGCCATAAAACAACCACAAACCGCTTATGCTGAACAATGTTAGGCTAAAACAGGCTTCAGTGTCTCTGAAAGGCCAGTCTGTAATTGTGCATAATTGAGAACACTGTACACAATACATTTGTGTGATTTCATATTAGTCCCCTTGAATACACGGAGCTCCAAGTCTGAGTGGTTTAGATTGGATCGCAACAATAAGCCCTACTCCACAACGCTGTACTTATGCAAATGCAATGCAAGTTTCAATCAAATCGTGTACATATACCACACTCATAATGATTTGGATGAATCACAAGGCATTTAACAAACCTACCACAAGTGATTGAGTGCAGTGAAGAACAGTTCTGGTGATGTTGCAAGGAATAGTATGGCTGGTGTAATCAAAGACACAAAACAATGCTGCAAAATTAGTTAACAAGCAATAAATCTATCTCTCCTGCCTGATTGCACCTTGCATCTTCTTATCTTATGAAAACTCAAATGCACAGATGAGAGGAAGACAAACTTTGTAAGTGGTGCGGCACATCAATAACTAACAATACTTCAATTACAAAGCAACGCAAAATATTAAGCTTTGGATCATGCAAGCCTTTTAAGTGCTCTCCAACAAGTGCTTAATGCGTAGTGTTTAGGAAAGGTGGCAGCATCTATACAGCCATGCACAAGCTGTTCCGTTCAGACTAGCAAGCTGTTGTCAGGACCCAGACAGAGAAGACCGTTTTCTCAGAGGACGTGTAATTCACCTGCGACTGCTGAAGCCGTGGTGATGAGGCCTGATCCTGAGACCCAGCGTGCAGCTGAGGCTAATGGGGCTGTCCACTGGGAGATTAGCAACAAAGCTAATGCTAATTATCATGCATTAATATTAATTTATGTTTACACTGTTATTTATGTGTGTGTTAATGGGGGAGGATACCAGCTGCTCGGTTCGACGGTGCTAGGTTTGGATTGTATAATTGGTCAAATATAGATGCGCAAACGTGGTCTGGCTTTTTGAGGTTTGAGCTCCATGGTCATTGCTGTGGGGTCAAGTCTGTCTATCTACAGCCACGATATACTCTGCGTGAGGATACATACGATGCAATGATAATATCACCTTTTAGATAAATATGACCAACTTTTTAGCGTTACATTCAGGTCGATTCGTGTTTGTGTCCAATATCCACTCTGGTTTTAGCTCTGTTTTGGGTCTCCATGAGTTCCTGAGGGACACCTCTGCTTCTTTAGCTGCTGTGTTGGGAAACAATGCTGGTGAGAGAAGTGAACAAAGCAGCAAACTCTGGTGCCATCAAACCGGGAACAGCTGACGGATAGAAAAGCGCAAACACTGTGTAAAGCTGTGGTGAACTATAGAGTCAGGTGATTTGATTCATGGTATAAAAATACGATTACAGCCTTGACCAAATCAAATGACAACAAAATGAACATTACAAACACTCACTGACAAGGTGAGTCATGCATGCTCTGTACACTGTTGAATGTCTGCCGTGATCCTGTTGGGTAGATTTAATTGTAGCTGCTTCTTCTCTTTGCCAACTCAGTTTGTCTGCGTTTGTCTGTTGTCATTGTGGTTTTTGAGATGATGCATTCAATTATTTTTTGCAGTTCTTCCACTATCCTTGCAAACTGAATTGAATTGCATCCATCACAGGCGGTTGATTTCTCTGCAAGATTTGAGTCTGGGAAACATCCTCTGAGAACAGAATGAGCCCTGCGGCTGTAAGCTGGTCTAATCGGTAAACTATTGGAAGTGGTATAGACAATGACCTGACTCACCACCTCTCAAAACCCCTGGACATCCTGGCAGCTATTTTAGAACAGGTTTGCAGTTTTAAAATGAAGCAATACTCGTGTGTGTTGCTCGGAATTTATTCAGAAGGCAATCTGGACAACATCTTTAACAGAGGGTTGACAGCATTTCCAGAACAGAGGCCATGCGTTTTCTTGTCGGACAAGAATTTCCTGCAAAGGCTTAAGATAAATTCAACTGAGTGTTTCAGACAGGGAGAAAACTGTTCCGTCATGCATTGCTGTTTGTTGTCTGTTTGAAATGATGTCTGCCCCAAGCAAACGCCTCTTGAGCGTTTGACAAAAGCTAGTTTTACAAAGCTGCAATGTGACCACGACTTTAGGGACTTTCATACGAATTTCTGTGAGTCGTTGCCTTTTGCCTCAAAATTGAATAACCTGACTGTCAGGTCTCTCTCTGCTACAGCTAACAAGCACAGTTCTGTGTTTAATTGTGATAAATCCCTCTCCAGTGTCCTAGTTACTGTAAAACCTTTATGCGTTATGTCGTTTTAGCAAAACCCATTGAGGTTTCAATGTCACAAGAAAATATAGGAGGAGGAGAAAACATTTCCACAGCTTCACCCTCGGGGAGAAATTAAAGGAGTAAATCCCACATCTGTCTCTTGATACCTTATCTCATGAGTTTCCCTTCTAACTAGATCTGGTGTAAAATCCAATATTGTATATCGCAGCCACACATCACACAAATGCAGATTTTAGATACTGTATAGTCTTAGTTCATCCTAATCATTTAATCCAATGCAACGTGTCTATTACAGAATACAAATTCTTCCGAGCGCAGTGACATTCAAATTGTCAGCTTGTAGAAAAGCTCAGATGTCAAGCTTTTCAAACCCCCCCCCCCCCCCCCCCCCCCCCCCCCCCCTTGTGTTTTCATAACATCATTTTGAAAAATTGATACAAAGTAGCAAGTCAAACCTCTGAGAGGTTTATGTTACCTAACAAACCCCTGGAAGAATTACATAATGAAAACATGTCAACTCCTGCAGTGTTCAATAATTTAAGATCTAAAATGATATAATGAGTTTCGTGATGACTGTCTGTGACACTTTAACCCTAACGAAAAGCAACACAGCATTGAGATTTCAAACATGATTCCTTCAGCCGAGATCCTGGGGTGCTATGATTGGGTGACACGCAAAACTGGCGTCTCAACCCCTGATGTGTAATTTATGGAAAAAGCAGAAATCCGTTATGCACCCGGGTGTCTAGCTGTGTGTACTAATCAAAAGATGCGCAATGACAGAACGGAGCAGGACGAGGCACTTGATGTTTTGTAAGCTGCGGCGGCACTGCGAGACGTAGGAGTGTTGTACGATGCATCATTTAGGTGATTTTATCAAAGAGACATATTGGAGAGAGACTATAGAGAGAGAGAGATACTGCAGGTGTGTGTCTCTGTGTGGGTTTGTGTGTGTGTGTTGTAAGCACCATTTTTGTTAGAAATGGGAGTCAAAGTTTGGGGAAGTTTTCTCTTTGAGCATGAAGGAGTGATAGATTGGTTAATGGATATTTCTGCAGCACATTACTGAGCTGCGGTTTCTGTGATGGACTCAGATGTGCTCATCAATGCCCTCATGAGTCACCCGCCATAACAAAAAGCAATGATGACTCATTAACTTCTTTTGGTGCACTTTTGGTTTTAAATGAGACTCAGATGGAGTTTCTTCAGTCGTGGTGGGAAATGAGGGGAGAGAAAGTAAGAGCAGATCTCAGTTCAGCATTCTATCCACCTGATTCCATCCATTTTGTCTGATCTAAATAATTATTAAATCATAATCTGACATTTGCTAAATTGTACTGGGTTTATACAGTAAGTTGCACCCAGGCTTCTTGTTCCCAAGCCCATATAAAGTTAAATCATTCTTCAGCTATTTACTTTACTGAGTACTCTTTTGAAAAGTAGACACACATTCACAAATTTCTGTATGTAGACTCTTGGTATTCTCGCCTAAATGTTTCGGAACCTCTCCTGCTGTTGTGAACATGTCTGAATCTGACAACTTCCTGCTGCATTTTTCATACTTGAACGGCCAAGTCTGGAAAATGACCGGACCCAATTGTACGGACATTTTTCAGAGTGGTACAGTTTTTAAAAGGTGTCTACTTCAAGATACTGATGTTAAAACTTGACTTTTCTTGACTATTACTTTAAACTCAATACAGTTTCACTTTGGACGTCTTCTTTCCAGCCGCCCTATATTGAAGTGACGCATAATGTAAATGTTATGCATTCACCTACATGCATCAAGCTCCAATAGTGTGGAGAAATGTCTGTCACACTGTGTCAGTTCTGCAGGAATGGACCCAAGACTCCTGCCAGAATTTGACTTTGAACACTTACTGACTTAACCAAATCTAGCAGGCTCTTGGGAGAAACTGCTTCAGGTCTGGAAAAAAACTCAAGACTTAATGCATTCAAAGTCTATTTCACCACAATTTTAAAATTTCCCTTAAGAGCTCCCGGAAGACAACTCTGTTTCTAATCCACCCCAGTTAAAGTGATTGTGCCTTTATTAGAGACACACCTGGGGGATCTTATTGATTTGAGTTTGACTTAAGCCTGCTACAGGATACAGTATTCACCCTTGCAGACATAAACAGATGAGCTCATGCAGATGTATTTTATCAGGAAAGTGGGCGTGAATCTTTCCGTTTATCCGAGTATTCTTAATACCAGCTGCTCTGGAATCAATGCTCTTAATAAATTGCAGCTTACAGAGCCTGACCTCGAGGTCTAAGCTGATGAGTGCATTTGTCTGAGTGAGGAGGCAGACAATAGGAAAAGCTAATCTCACGATCATCATCAGTGCATGGAATCAGATGGAGAGAGTGAGTGAGAGAGGCAGAGAGAGACGGAGGATGTGAAGAAAGAAGACCATGGGTATTTTGGTCATTATTTACACCACGTCCAAATAAACAAAGACAGATTAATGTTGCCATGGCACAGTGACCATAGCTAACACAACATTTTCTTTTCATGCTCATTCGTGTCAGCTGTAATACACTACCAAGACGGTGGTTTTCATTGTGGAGATGATGAAATCAACACAGAAGAGCAATGTCTTTTTCCTCATTTCAATACCCCTCTTCTCTGTTATGAAATAGAAAAGTTTGTCCAATTAGATTTTTGAAGAACAACTTAAGTAGAAAAAGCAGTCTTGTTTTTGTCTTTATAAACCGTAATCTTAACACTTTTACAACAAACTGGGTCCTAATTTGGTCGGGTTCCAACTTAATTGAAACAAATTCCATATAATTATGCTAAACATTAAGCAAATATAGCCACACATCATATGTACAGCACGTGGAAAAACTGAGCTGCAAGCCAATATCAACCATTTTCACCTACACGAAACACACTTCAAACACGAGCAACTAAATCACCATGTCGCATAAACACCATAACTGTCCAGTATGTCCATTTATCACGGTCATGATATTTCATAATAACACTACAAGCTACCTCTCATAGCAAAGCCCAGCTTGCCTGCTGATGATTAGCTTTCATTACCCCTCTCTATAAAAAGACGAACCCTGAAACAGGCACTTGAAGTGCGTCAGGCCTGGTGGATTCTCCTCTGTACAGTATTCAGCAGTGGAAAATCAGACTTGGATATCAGACTGAGGATTTTTTTTTTCCTGTTGGATTTTCTCTCTCTCTCTCCATTCTCAGATGTGGGGCGTCTTTGTGCATTTTCCCTCTCCAATCATTGAATTTACTTTGTATTTCCAACATCTTTCAGCTCATGTCCCAAGCCACAACTGCAGTATTCCTATTTTAATGCCACACCTTAGAAATGCTCTACATCTGCCTTCGGGTATTTCTTACAAGGTAAACCCTCCCAAACACACACACACACACACACACACACACACACACACACACACCTGCCTCCTCCGAGGCTCATTCATCTGTGTGAGTAATCAAGTGTTTGCAAAGGGATGACTTTTGTGATTGGGATGACTTTTGAAAGATAAATCAATTTTCAAAGTTTAATATTTAAGAGAAGAGAGTGCGTGGGCTATTGTTGAATAATGCATTTGGTTATTTAGAGTTAGAGACAGAGGGAGAGTCTGGACTGGCTCCAAGCCTGAGGATATGAGAGCGCCAAAGCAGTCCGCTAATGAAAAGGAGACATATTCCTCTGCCCTCTCGTTTGAATTTCATAACTCAGATACGCGCCTTGTTGCTTTTAGCACATCTCACTCTCTCTCACACACACACACACAAACTCTCACTGACACACACACTGGCACAAACACACACAAACACACACACAAACACTGCTGCGTAATACAGCTTAATAATATAACTGATATAAAAATGTGCACTCACACAATATTGAGTTTATCTGTTTAAAAGAAACGGTACAGAAAATGGAAGCCTGACAGACGCTGTATAATTGTCACATTTGCAACACTCCCCGTCTCTCTGAAGATCCTGTTGTCATGTGAGTTGGGCTCGATTTTGTTTCTCAGCATGAATCTCTCCTCTCATTTCTGTCCTCTCACTTCATCTCTCTCCTCTGATCCCACTGTGCAATCAGATAGGCAATTGTTAGTTTCTTTACACAGAAACGTGTTTTGAATGAAGGCGGTTGCTGAAAACGAGTCTCCGGAAAATTAAGCAATTGTGTTTTAATTGCTTCTCTTCTGCTCCAGCATCTACTACATACTACTCCTCTCTTTTTAATTTACCTACTCCTCCTCCATAATAAAGAGGAAGGAATAGAGTAACAAAGAAATGAATTCTGTGTACTTTGGCCCTCTTTTCCTCTGTCCTTCCTTCGCTGAAGCTAATGCAGTTTAATAGGTTTCATTCACCATGACATTATTGGTTCAGTCTGCATGTGTCCGTGGGCAGGGCACAATTTGTATGGTTAAGATTAATCCTCGTTGTCTTGTTAGCTCTGTTTCTGTTGGGATCATCCGTTTTGAACTTCATGTCCTGGTTGTGTCTTTGTGATGTCCAGTGGGCCTAGTTTCCTGTGGCTGTAACCATTGGAAAATCAATATACGCTTTGGGAAACCCTAAGGGTACAATGTTGCAGTCTTGGGACAGAAAAGAGCAGAAAATTGGTAACTGTGATTTATTTGATCGGTAGCTTCTGTGTCCCCAAAATATACTGTATTTGTTGTTCAGTTGATATCTGTAGTTCAGTCCTAAAAAGTAAATATACCCCATTGCAAGAAAGTCCTGCATTTATAAAAAAAAATGTGTACAGTCTCAGTGTACATTTCCTCATCATTTGGGGCTGTACCCGACTAATAACGTTGGTGGTCCAATCAGATTTGGCTGTTCAATAGGAATAGTCAATGATTCGTCAATGTTGGAAAATATATGCTTTATTGAACTGCCAGAGTTTTGAACAGGGTTTTATGGGATGACAGTGATGTTAATCCCAACAAGCAAGTCATCCCTCCGAGCCCCTTAATGTGTCCTAATTATGCTAATGATGTATAAAGTTGCTTTGAGCTGTAAATTCACCACCTCTCAGCAGGCAAAAGATAAAGTTTTCTTTGAGCATGACCGCGATGCTGCCTCTGTCCCACTCAGACTCAATCAGGGTCCAGGTCTGCAGTTGCCTGTACCCGCCGCAGACGTCTTCACCAAGGGGACAGGACGACTTCAGGTGGTGGAATGATTTCACCCCAGATAGCAATGTGAAAGCGGGGACGGCTCGCAGGGCAGCTACTTCTGCGGACCAAAATGTCCTCATAGACTGCCTCTCCCAGAACCGTCTTCCAGTGTTAGATCGACATCGCACTTACGTTTGTGTTACATAACACAGTCATGCATCTACTCCGAACCACGTGCATCCATCTTGTGCTTGTGACTGACTTCCTCAGTGTGTTTCGCACGTCCCTCAATGTGCAGCAGGTTACTGAAGATGGCAGACAGTAAAAACACACACACACACACACACACACACACACACACAGAGAGAGAGAGAGATTGCTCTCCTCTCAGCTTGACTGATCAGAAAGTCCCTGGTGGATGCCGATAGATAAAGTGAAGAGGAGGATGTAAAGGGAGTGGGAGTTAGGCCGGGCTGCTGATGGATTAGCAGCCATGTTTACATAGCGGCTGACTTAGTCTGATGGAGCTGCCCACAAATGACTTATTGATACTGAGGGAGACTGAGAGAGTTTTAAAGTGTGATGTAGAGGATATAAAGAGACACGGACAAGGAAGGGAATGAAAGTTGGGAGAGTCGGGTGCATGTATGCGTGCGCCAGAGAATCAAAGAAATAAATCATGCGAAAGAGCCAGCGTGTCTGCATTCATGTATAACTCTCACTATGTCTTCAGGTCTGAGGACAGATGTGTACATTTGTTGGTGCACGTAAGCCTAAGAAGGCTGCACTGCACTGCAGCAGGGGATACTGGGAGAAGTGAACCCAGATCTGTCATAAATACACCGCATTACCCATCATTCAGTGCACCTCCGGGGTGAATCGAGCAGGAAAGGGATGATGGGGAAGGATGAATGGAGCAAAAGAAGGTGCACACACCTCTCCGGGCCTCATCCAGCCATTCTGACAAGTGACCTCATTGTGTAGAGCGGGTGACGGGCTTTTAAAGCACGTCAGACAGACTCTGAGACAAGTGGTTGATGTGATGTAGGCTGCAATCGAAGGAACCAGGAGTCCACTGCAAAGTTGACTCTCGAAGATTGGTGTATAGAGAGATGATCCAGGGCTCTGGATTTTGAAAAAGCACCATCAAACTTGTCCTGTCTCAAATCCACTTTAAAGACTCCCAAAGAGGTTCTGTAGTTTAGTTACGGCTTCCATGTGGTTAAAAAAAGAGACTCTCACTGGCTAACAAGAAGCTACTGGTCATACAAGACCGAGTGAGGCTGTAGCAGAAAAACCTCAGTGTGTTGACTTGAGTTATGCATTTTATCACTTCTGAAGTAAAAGTAAGATTTTCTTTTTCTTTCAATAGTTGTACAGTCTCAATTTGAATATGGAATTCAACACTGCGTGCCCACAATATGAGACTAGAAGTTAATGGCTTAGCAAACAGCCAAATGATAACAATGATCAAAACATATGCTGTTTCATGTGTGTTTTTGGGTCCAATAGGTTGATATTCCACCCTTTTTAAGAATTTGCATGTTGAGGAGTGATTGTGTGACGTTGTACTGTATGAAGGAAGCTATCCTTTCCTGGAGCGGAGAGGTAATGTGTATTATCAGTGCCCTATCTGAGAAAAAAATCATACAAATAAACGTGCGTGGTGTTGTGAGACAGTTGTTGTAGCAAAACTTATTACATTTACAAATGTAATGTTTTTAGAAATTTAGAGTTTTGCGAGCTGTGTGACTGTTCGTCCATCCGTGGGTGGGAAGTCCATCCATCCATTAGCAGTGTGGCCAACACGTTCTTGTGGGGGGGTTGGAGTCGATCTCAGTTGTCATTGTGCGAGAGGCGGGGTACACCCTGGACATCCTGTCTATCACAGGGCAGACATACAGAGACTAACAACCATTCACACTCACATTCACACCTACGGGCCATTTAACCTAACCTTCGCATTTTCTCTCTCTCTGTCTCTCTCTCTCATTTCTGTTCATCCTCTGGTCTTAATGGAGACAGAACAGATATTGAATGAAGAAGGATTCCTGGACAGAGGAAAGGAGAAATAAAACAAGGGAGATGGAGACTGGTTTTAAGCAGGAACACACACACACACACACACACACATGCACGCACGCAGGCACACACGCCGCACCATTCTCAGTGGGGAGCTCTTTATTATTAAAATGTCTAGCGGTGCCCTCTAGGCCCTTCTCCATCACATCACCTGGCAGCTCACACCTTCACACCCATAATGCTCTGACTAGTCCTCATTAGTTGAACTAATATACCTCTCTCTCTCTCTCTGGACATAAAGTGTGCATAGCCTTTGCTCCATTGCTGCTGTGTATCTCCTGCTGATTGATATGCTAAAACAGTGCTGCTAAAAGCTCACTGGCAAAACATTAATTTTGTTCAAGAGACTTGTGTTCCTTTCACGCCTGTCGATATCTTTTGGTTCTGGTATCTGAATTGTAGGTAGATCTGATGTGACTGGCATTTAAATCAGGTCTGCCTTTTTTTCCGGATGCAATATTACATCTCATTGAAAATATTGTAAATTCCTTTTGTAAGCTACTGTTACATTTGGAATGTTTTCCCACTTCTCATACACTAGATGCACTGTGCATGTTAAATGTGTAGAAGGAAAGCTTGCTAATTTCTCAAAGTGGCTAATTGTCACTTGCTCTTGCAGAACATGAGATCCTGTACATTTCAATGGGTAACTCTGTATAATTTGTGTTAAGTTGCAGGGTACACTTAAAATTAAACTACTGACCTAATGACTAGCTTAGCATAAAGTCTGGAAACACTGAAAGCAAAGAAGAATATGGCACAGTCAAAAGAAAATCAAAATCAAAAAGACAATGAAACTTCAACTATAACTACAGTATCTACACTTATGAAATATAGAAACTGTCATTTTACAAGAAAATCCTTTGGAATTGATAGTTTTCATGTTTTGCTGAGGACATACTAAAATAACAGTGTTTGAACTGTCTGTGGATGGTTATATTCAGAATGATGAAAGCATCTCCTTTAGCTTTACAATAGAGTTTGCATGAAATAAATCACTCCCATCAAACACAAACGTACATGTCATGTTCTCCATAACAGCTAATTTCAAAAAACACACAGCTTTACTCACATTTATCATCTTCGATAGCACCTGGGGCGTTTTGTTCTACCGGCACATTTCAGCTGGCTGCAGCGCCAACCTCCCTCTCACACCCCTTTTAGCAAATTAGACCGTTTAATTAGGAAAAGCTCATTTGTATCATATCATTTACATGGTGCAGCCAGCCTTTGCCAAGATAGTCTAATTGATTATTGTTGCCTGAGGTGCTGTTGGCGTGTGTGGATGGGTTTGTGTATGCATGTGTATTTTTGTTAATGACTTTGTGGTAATGATATAAGTAAAGAAAACTTTATGCGTGTGATAATTGCGATGGTCATGTGGCCATGTCCAACAATTTAAATCCTAAGTAAGTACCTAAGTACCCAAATTTCTCCGTTGTGGGACGAATAAAGGAGTAGCTTATCTTATCTCAAATGCAGGTTACTCACAATATTAATAATATGTGATCGGTATGTTCTATTAAACTAGCATTTCCATACTTTGTGGCAAGTATTTTCAGTACAAAATACTTAGTAGTTTGGTAGTATTTGGTACTTTTCTCCTTTGTCCTGTTGTTTTTTTCTTGGGGTGGTTGGTTGGTTACACAAAAACTACTGAACAGATTTCCATGAAACCTGGTTGAAGCGCGGGATAGAAGCCAAGAATATCGACTTTATATAAGCACGGTATGTATTGGGGCGTGGATACTGTGTAATTGACAGCTAGAACCGTCCAATGGGTGCAGGTTGCTGGTGAAGGTGGACATGCAGTGAACAAGCTTTCAGTCAGGCCCACCCCTGATTTTAGGGGACTTTTGGGTCTTGACGGATGTACGAGCTCTGCTGAGTGCCATTCTAGTTTTACTTTTGTTTCTACAACTAACAGAACCCTTTTCTCTGCTCTGGAGAGCCTCTAAATAACTCCAGTGGTGACACAATTCATTCAATCACCTCAACGAGCACCAACCACCAATAGGAAAGAAAGTTCTTTGATTTCATAGTCCCCTTTAATATAGCGCCCTTTTAGGAATAAAACCAGTTCCATGGTTCCTCCAAAACGCTTCTGTTGATGCAAGCCCCATTAAGGAAATGAGTAGGCCCACTTCACCATTGAGACTCACAAATGACCCTTTCATGAGACTGCTCTGTGAACCTTTTTACAAAGCTGAATGCACGAGGGAGAGCGGAGTGCGTGGGGGTTGCAGCCGTACTGGATAAAGAACAGAGAAAAGAGACGGCAGATTATTAGAATTCATCCAGTGGTGCAATGAACAGCCTTTCAGCTGCAAGTGTCTTTTTCTATTCAACAGTTGCACAACAAAGAGACATTAAATTAAAACCAAATGGTTACCATGGCACCCTTTATGCTGTATGAGTAAAAGTTTCATATTTATATGCCCTTTCTCTGCATCTCTGACGATCTTTGCGACGCATCCTAATAATTACAGCCACTTCAAAGGTATGTGCTCATAATGGGACCAAAAAGATGTTCATCTTGCAAACTCATGATAACAAATGATTCCTAACTTGTATTAATCAAAAAAAGAGACTGCGAATAAAATCTGTGAACAAATGATGTCAAGAGATTGCAATAAGACTCAGGTGTCAGGACATGATCAAAATGTGTACATGTACCTTGAACATCACACACACACACACACACACACACACACAGTGTCTGACCTTTGTTTTTATACACAGTTTTCTGCAATTTAAAATCCTTTCTACACAAACTTGATTTAATTCACATGTTTACAGGTTATGTTCCAACTACAAACTTTTGGATTATTTGTGAACAACATTTTTGAGCCCAAAGAAGTAGAAAAAAAGCCAACTTTCCACAAACAAACAGGAAGGTAGTTGTTTGAGATGCTGGTCACGGCAATCCGACACACATCTGCAATATAGATGTTCAAATTTTGCATTAAAAAAAAGTACAAATTCAGGTCGCGCAGAGTCTGTGGCAATTTTTGTGAAAGTCTTATACATCACAAACAAAGTACTTGAAGCTCTAAATAACAGTGAAATCAGAGGGAAACTTGTGGCCTGGCTGTCTCCAAATCCACCACCTGAAGTTCACAAATGAACATCTTACAATTCATTGTCTTGTCCATATATACACAGACGTGAACATTACAAGTTGTGGTTTTTGGGATTCAAGTGCTAGAGACTGTATCTTGGAGAACAGAGGCTGGACACATTGACTTTCTAGCCAGCCTGGGACTTTCCATAAAACAAAAAGCATTTTGTGCACATATGTTATTTAGTCAGTTTTATTAGCGCTGCTAGATGCATGTTTGCATGTTTGAATTTTGGACAGTGCTAAGCTAGCCATTCCCCTTACTTCCAGTCTTTATGCTAAGCTAAGGTAATTGCCATCTGACAGTGAATTTAGCAGGGTTCCAAAAATGGCAATTTTGCCTTGTTTAGACTCGTTCCAGCAGAGTACTCATGCTAGTACATTGTTTTGCAAACCCGTAAGTATGTTGGCCAAATAAACAGACAACAACACTGCAAACTTAAAAATTCCTCTAGACCCTTTGATTGACATGCTGCACTGTACAATTCGGAAATGAAAGAATATGATGCTCTACAAATGCATGATATGTATGGGGGGGTCATAAAAAAATGCAATGTCACATCATGTGAACTACCATGTTATGATCTACTAGACCTTATCCACCAAAAACAGCCAGGTGGTGCACAGGGAGAAAAAGAGACCCACGTACAGATAGTGTGAGGAAGTGTACAAATGTACATTTATCGAACCTTTCAATGCGTTTTCAATTTATGTCTATGTTTTTTGTGTAGATGTTTCACATGCACCTCTGAAGCTCTGCGAAATTGGCTGTATCTCTTTTCTTTTCTATCAGGAACCTGGCTGTGAATCAAATTTAACGTTGCTATGGTAGAAACAACAGGCTTCTTTTCTTTTGTGCACTTTTGATCAGATTATTCCGACCAGAGACCAATGGAACAAAGCGCTTCTTCCTGTCTCTGATATATCTTTGTCTTTTGTTGTCTCCAAATGCCAGAGCCAGTGTGTCGACAAATCCATTTTTTCCACTCTGTGATCCAACCCAGATACATCTATAGTTAGATCAGTGGGAGGAGGACTGTGGGCAGAGGGAGAGGTGTCTGTGGTTCTTTTCTCTTTTGGGGAATGTGGATAGAGATAAGAGTGACGTTATTAAGGTTTTATGAAGGCAGATGTGAGAAAGTACTGGAATCAAATTCACTAATGAGAGCATGTTTACTTCTGATGTAAATACAAAGTATATCAGCTCCTGTATCACAGGCAAGATGAACTTCTAGATAAATACTTAATGACTTCATTGGGAGTCGGTTAAGCTTCCAAAGTAAGGAGAGTGTAACCTGTTATAGATAAATTAAATACATTTGGGTGAAATGAGTACTGACAAATACACTAAACCCACTGATATTTGTATAAACAAATCTATGGAATCTGAGGATTTCATTCTCATTTTTCAGCAGTGTATAATGTTAATGATACAATACAATTCCATCACATTTAGTATTTTATCTTTTATCTCTAAAAAAAATGACCAAAACGTCGGACTTAATAATGCATTGGGGAACTGATATATGTTTAATTTTTAGTATGTGCCAAAGAAAAGTAAATATTAAACGTGCACCCTTAAAAATGCCCTGGCCCGCACACTGGCAGCTCTGTGTTACCCCAACACCACTGCTCAAAGCAATTTCAACACACTAACAATGGAGTCAAACAAACAGGAGATAACTCTTCCATGACCAAGAATAAATCCAATCCCAGTCAACACTTGTCAACTCATTTGCCTTGCTTTTGACCATGACCGTTAAAACCCATTAAACTTTTAACCTGCATGAACTGATTTTCTAGGCCATTTGGGGGCAGTATGATTAAACATTATTCAATATTTAATCTCATTAAAGCTCCTGAGTTGAATATCCAGCTCTCGAAATAACTAAAAATGCTCCACTATGAGTGGAAAGGGAGTGACCCCTTTCACATGTTACCATTTATTCCTCAACATCCAAATATTGATTATAGACGCAGCTTTAAAGCAATTTGAATTATGTAGTTAAACCCTTTTAAAACTAATCACAACTTCCTAGCACTAAAAGCAATGTTTTTGATGTGCTGGTCATTAATAAAAGGTATTCCCACTAATTAGAAATAAGAAATGTATTTTAACTGTAGCATCAGTTTATTGAAGAAAGAGCAAAGCATTCATTGTAATTTTATCACAAATTTGCAAAAGCTCAACAAGGAATCCTGCTGACTGAAAGAAGGCAGTGCATTTGGAGAAAGTAAAACAGCTAAAACAGTCATCTATTGTAGCTTTTTAGTCCTTAAATCTCCCTTGCATGCTTGACCAAATTAATTGCTCCCACTGTGTCGATCACTGTCATACAACAGGTCATCTGTAGCCTCCCTAACCAACCTGGTGCCCCTCCGAGCAAGATTTTATCAGCAGAAGACTCTGCCAGCAGAAGCTCCTGAAAGATCTTCTGCCTGACCATCCACACACTGCTGTCAGTAATGAGACGAGTCTGGAGATGAGAGGAGCTAACTGACCAGATAATCAGGACTTAGTTTTCCGCGTTTCTCCTCCCACTCTGCTGCAGCCGGTCCTTTGGAGCTCAGCGGAGCAGACAACCTGAGCCCACAGGTTGGGAGGAGAGCGGGGGGAAAAGTCAATACCACTGACTGCCCTGCTATCCCCCAAAGAAGACCAGCTGGGAAAAAAACACCAACAAAAAACAGACCCAGGGATAATAAGAAACCTGCAGAGGCACATACAGATGTGCACTGCAAGGCACATTTAATCGATCAGACAAACCACAGTATCGCATCAGGTAACTATTCATAGTTGTCATGTCAAAAACATCAGTAACATTCAATAGTTTGTCCTAACCGCGCTCTCAGACAATGGTCTTTGATCCAGTGAAGGAACTTGTACAAACTATCACTTGACCGTTTCTTTTCCGATCTCATGGCTTGTCACTGTTTCTCTGCCCAGCGTTAACATGGCTTTGAGAAGTGAGGATGGAAAGAAAAATCCATAAGCCTCTTCTCTCTCTCTCTCTGATCCCCGTTCTCGACTTAGCCTTTAAATAAAAAAAAGAAGTGCCGGTTTTAAGCGCCTCCTGAGTCTCAGTGGGGTGGTACTCAAACATGCAACAGGTGCTTTCTCTTCCGCTCCCTCCCTCTCTGTCTTTGTCTCCGTCTCAGGCGCTGACAGCAGCTCAGGTGATTCTCGCCTCATTGTCATTCGGCAGTCAGCCATGTATGAAGGTCGATACTTTGAACGGGGGGCACGAGAAGAACAAGCCAATCAGAGGGGAGGGATGAGACAAACATGTGATTGACTGGATTGGCGGAGGGAGGGGGGGTTGTGATGGGCAAAGTGGAGATGAGGGCGCCAAACGGAATATGCATACCCAATGAGGAATCCGGAGATGAAAGGGCCACGTTGCTACGGCAACACACCTGCCATGGTGGAATATCGGTGTGGCTTCATTGATATGAGGGCTGCAGGGTTTTAGGTCATGGGGGTTTGAGTGATCTTGGGGGGTGGGGGGTTCACACATGTTAGCGTGTTTGTGTGTGCTGATCACATACTTGCACGTGTGCAAACAACCTGCCACATACTGACTTAAAAAGCACCTGCAAAACACTTCCTCTTTTATTTCATTTGCTCCTGATAATACGGACAAAACTCTCAATTATAATTACGTTGTTCTTTTTAAATCCTCCTATTTTCCTTCTTCAACCAACGTCTCTGTTTTGTCTGGTAGGAAAATGTCTATCATTTTTTATTTTTAATGCCACAAGATCATTTCACGATATAACATGGTATTAAAAGATGCTAATACACTTTCATAAGTTCAATTTTATTGGACCAACTTCATAGACTGACCTTAGGGCTGAACAGTTTGTCTTCTCACAATCTTGCGTCTGCTAAATAATAGGTCAGATAATCAGAATTAAGTCGTCATTTCCTAGATGTCGCAAAGGTCATTGCCCTTCGGCAGATTAAAAAAAAATCATATATAGTGCTAATCAAGGATGTATAATACAACAGATAATACTGTAAATCCCACATGGGTTATTGCTCTGGCTTTTTACCATGAGCATTTTTCAATTTGCTGGCACGCTAGCATCACATGTGTACTGTGGTTGTACTGTACTGTATGATAAAATCACCCATAGAAATGTATTATATTGACCATATTGTATCAGATAACCTTGGCCATCTGGTTCCATGTGTAAAGCAGAAAATGATCATATGATATCTGAGAGCATCTCGAGGGTCTTAGGTGATACTGGGAGGACAGAGATTTCTTTAAAAAAATATAATTTTTCAGTTTCGTTCCTTCAATCGTGTCAAAGGTGCCTTATATCAATAGGAGAACAACTGATAACAAAAGCAGGTCAAATGAATAACTAACAGAGGAAGAGGTGAAGAATTTTGACTGCCACAAGACAGAAGCAGAGATATATTTGAAAAAAATACTCGACTTATCCTCCCTGTGAGGCCATATGGAGAAAAGGCCTCGTTCTCCTCCTCCTCCACCACCACCACCACGTCTCTTCTCTTCTGTCCCTCTCTCATTTATTTCAATTTGTCATGCTTTACTTTTCCCTTAAGAGAGCACGCTTGCTGGTGAGTGACCCCATATAGGCCGCGAAATTGTGTCGGCGCTGAGGCTGTAATGAAACATTTAGATGCAGGGGAGAGTGATGGTTGCGCATTAATACAAGTGGTGGTGTTGCCAATGCAAGCGTCAGCTCCAAGCAGCCGGCTCGGCTTGCCACTCCAAACAACATTGTGGTAAGAGGAGTCTCCTCAAGTTTTTCTTTTTTTTGTTATCCAAGCAGGGGTCAAGGGTTTTCCAGTGGCGTATGATGATTCAGAGTGTTTGTCGACATCTTATGAGGCTATAATGGAACTGTGAAAACAAAGTCCTGGACAGACAGTACGGGTCAAAACATGGTCATACTGCCAACAGTGTGATGCCCTGCAGGATTCTGAGGATGCTTGAGAAGGATAATTGGTTTTATCTATTACTTTTGTTTGTTTTCTTTTATCATAACGTTTAACTGTTTCATGTGCTGTTTCACTTGTTGTCCTTGGTTTTGAATAATGTCATATTATTTTATTTGTTGACTTTGATTTTGAATGCTGTTGCTATTTAATAGTTGTCCCTGATTGTTTTTTGTGTCCTTCTTTGGATACACTTTGTCACAGCTGTTTTTAAAGTTGCTATAAAATAGTTATTATTATTGCATGTAAAATATATGTAAAAATGACACACACACATCAGCACTATCAAAACATGTGTATCATATGTGTCTCTATTCTATTTTTATCTGCGGGTTCAAATGAAAACTAATGTGTCCCTAAGGAATTGTGACTCAATGGAGGTTAATTCATTTCTACCAGTCCCAGCTGTGTAACATCTCTTCTTGAACCAAAGCCCTTCATGGTCGACACTCAGCCACATGTTGCTACATACCGTAAGCTGTTATCTCTGTAGGAGTGAAAATTTCAAAGCAGTGCATAATTTTGCTTCAAAAACATTAGCATTCATCGGCATGGATAAACCTGCTAGGGGGCTAACCCTTGCCTAACTAAGAGAAAAGCAATAGACAGAGTGTGCACTTACTTATGCATGAGTGCTGTACACAGATTTCGCTTCATGCAAATAGCTTCTCTCATCTTGCCGTGTAGATCATTTGGAACGGCACCATTTATATGTGGATTTAAAAATGTTTTACATGCATACCACATTATGTGAAAATTTGTATGAAACAGTTGTTGGACATAGCATGGTCCAAATGTGCGCATCTTTGAGGAGCATTTTAAAGCAATGAAATTATTACAATGTAATGCCTACTTTTCTTTTCTTTTTTTACCCCTAAACATGCAACAGCTCCAAAACTATAAACATGCATAGTGTATAAATACTTGTCCACATAGTCTTGCAGCACTTCCTTTGATATAATACCAGATTGCCATTTTTCATTGAACATTTATGGAATAAAACCAAACCAAAGGAATGCCCAGCAAAATTGACAGCTTCCTTTTTCCCCTTAAAAAAAAAATAAAATCCAGTGATGTCTGTGGCTTTTGGCACACTCTCTCTTCTTTACATGCATAGCTCCAATGAGACTTTGTGCAGTGTGTGTGTGTGTGTGTGTGTGCGTGTGTTAGAGCCTGGTTAAGGGTCTCGTATTGTAAGACAGGGAGAATACACTTGTGTTGCTGAGAGATCAAAGGGAGGCATGTCATTGTGAATTCTTACATCTCTTTGCCATTGGAGCCAATAGGCAGACAGAAGCTGCTTTGAGCTTTGCAAGAAAATGTGTGTTTTGTATGTTCGAGGGAGACAGAGAGACATGCTCTAAAGAAGAAAGACTCATTCACAACCTCCTCCAAAAAGCAAAGGGTTATGTTCATTGGCCAGATCTATATATCCACCATCTGTTGCAAAAATTGGCTTTGACCAAAGCAACTCTCCCTGGTTTCTGTAAAGAAAGCAAAAAGGTAATGACGAATTCAAAATGTGTGACCTTTGAACAAGGTTCAATCACGAGTGTCTCATTTACAAGTTCATGTATAAAGGAAGTGGATGCTCCTCAGTCATGACATACAATAGTGAATGGCTGATCCAGGCTGGCTTGACAAATACATTGACACCTGTTAGTTTAATTTGCCCTTAAACAAGACTAACAGGCGTACCGTGCTCGACGCCCTGTGACACTTTACGTTGGTGCCATCTGCTGTGCCTAACATCAGCATGCTAGCATGCTGCTAACATGTTCACTGGCCATGTTAGAATGCTAACATTGGCATATTTTCTGAGGCTAATGAGAATGTTTTTTTCGTGTGTCGGAAACTACTTTCATGCCAATTTTACTCAAAACCACAAATGTCATCCTCTTTGTGGCACTGGAGGAAAAAGTCAGGGGAGCACCAAGACAAGAAGAAAATCGAATAACCGTTGAGATATTTCAGATCAAAGTGATGGACTGAATCACTGACAGACTGATATTGCCATCCACTCGTGCCACTAGCAGCATGCTATAACCCTTGAAGAAAACACAGTGTGCCATGTATTAGAAGTACACAGCATTAGACGCAGGACACAAACATTCTCACACCCGGAGATGGAGGCTGTATAGCAGCTGAGGACAAGGCCAGTGAGTATCTTATTGACAGGGTGGAAGAAGCAGTAAGGAGAAAAAAAAGGGGGGGAAGACAGAGGCTGAATTTGCATTTGATAAAAGACACCAGAAATTAGCTTGTGAGACATTTATCTTATCACATGACTAATATCTTGGCAGTGGCACCAGCCTTTATGATCATCAGTTGTGTCAGAGCCAAACCTCGAGGCCAGAGCATAACTTATGCTCTATGGGCTTATAATTTTGCCCTATAGGTTCCCAGAACCAATTTAAAAATGTCTCAAATCTTCCCCATTCATTTGCACTATGCAAGCAGCACCACAGACTTATGACATAACCATCATGGCTAATGTAATTAGTCTACAGTTATAAAAAGAAAGGCGGTAATGAATTGTTTAATTCTGGAGCGAGAGTAATCCATTTTCCTGCTTAAAAGTTGTATTATCTCGCAGTAACACATCCTCTCGGAGAGGACTATGTTCCACTTGCTTGTTGAACATTAATGGTGTATGTAGCATACAATGTGATGGACAAAACCTGCATTAACACATGAACGCACAGTGGTAATAACAGTCACACAATCATGCACATACACACAGGCTAGGAGCATCATAACTCCCTGTCCTGTTGGCCCTGTCAGTCTGATCTCCCCCGCAGGCGAGGAGAGGAGCAGACGTGGAAGGAATCTGGGTGGGAGCGCCTCAGGTGTTTTACTGACGTGCCCATATATACTCTTCTGTCCGCTGGAGGGTGAAATGAGTCCAGGTGGAGCATACTGAGCAGGGGCTGGTGCAGCGAGACCAGATAGAAGGCTCTTCCACCTTTAGCCCTCCTGCATGTTTTCTAGCTGATAAATTGCATATCTGGTGCGGGAGTGTGGAGCGGAGACGGCCCGTCAGTTTTTTGAGCTGAGAGCCGCTCAGCTTGTGAGTGCGTGGGATGGTGGTGTGGCGATTGGTGGTGGCGGTCGGGATGCTCAAAATTTACTGATTCCCTCGCAGCTGATGTTTGCTTGGCTGGCCATGAGTGGCTCCAAATCAATCAGTCAATAAAGCTCAATAAAGTACCAGGAATGAATCACATTCTAAACACTGAGATAAGCTTTTATGCCTGGGTATTAGGGAGAGATATTGGAAATACTAGCACAGAGAAGTATTGAATTCTGCATTTTTTTTGGTAGATGTAATGTAAAAGCAAATAGCTCTTTCAGAAATGTCGTCATTTTTAGGCTACTTTTCACAGCACAACCAACCGTTAAACCTTGCACTGTTTGACAACCCAATACATCACCTTTCCCCAAGAGTAAAAACCAACAACTTTCATCAGATTGATTTTAGATGCAAATGGTGTACTCACACATGGTGGAAAATGACACTTGTTTCCCATTTTCTTATTTCTTCCCCCCTCTGTGCACTGCTTTGCAAATTAAATGGAGTGTTTGTGACAGCTTGATGCTGGCGGAAGCAACAGCAAGCAGAGCTTTGGATTGCAAATGTTCCCTGAGGGGGCCGGTCCTGGTTTGATATACTTAATATCAACATAATAAATACTTAATAAACTTCAAATCCGACAGGCCAACAAAGGCAGCACACTGCTGCTTATTTCTCACCCTACAAACAGTGAGATATTGGTACCTGTGGAAATGACAATGGGGAAAGTTTAGACACGTTTTTTTTAGAAAGGATCAGCAAAGAAAGGTGTGTGTGCTTGTCATGGAAGACTGACAATGTACTGTAGAGATATTTGAGTGTGTATATGTGCAGAGCTGGCCTAGTGTCTCCATCAAATAAAGAAGCATGGACAGGGGGTGGACGCAATTATATGAAAATAATATAATGCAAAACAACAGCCCTGCAAAAATCATCCTACCTTAGTGAATCTAATACAGCTTATACATTTGCTAATCAGCACTAAACACAAAGCACAGAGGCCAATGTGAATGTCATTAGCCTGGCAGGGGTTTATGACTAAACCCCTGCCAGGCTAATGACATTCACATTGGCCACATTGGCCTCTGTGCAAGTATTGCATACATTTCCCAATTTCACCCTAACCCTAATCCATCCCTTAGTCTGGTGAAACAAAGTTAAACCAAGATTCATTCTCTCTCCAACCTGAAAGTCAACAGTTTTGGTCTAATAGTTGATGATGATTTCAGTGTAGACCAAGATGATGGACCGACAGACAAATATCTCTATACCAAAAACAATTTGAAATATCCGTGGGCCATAGAGGATACGTCCTCTAGCACTGTGGATCAAAATTTCTACACAAGAAATCTCAAAATGGAATGAGATAAGATAATCCTTTAGTCGTCCCACAACAGGTAAATTACAGCAGCAAAGTGGATAGAAGAATATAAAAAAAGCAACATTTATATTCTATTCTGTGTATAGAATATAAATTCTATACACAGAGCAGTAACAATAATTGCATGGGCAGTTTGCAACAAGATGTACAGTGTATATTCATACTCCACAGAGGATGAACCCTTTTTTGGACTATCCATCAACTGTTCTCTGGCTCTATCATCAGGTCAAAAAGTCAGCCTGCTGTAAGAGCTATCAGCATGGCCCCTTCCTAGACCAAGTTAAAACCTACCAGCAGCAAAGTGCCATAGCATAATCCTGCAACATCTCTCAGGACTTCTTTTTAATCCGCCCCTAGTAAATTAAAGTGAGAAATTGAATTAGAAGCTTTTCATGTCCAATAATACAGATGTAGAACAAAGTCTGTGATTGAGAGCAAAAACGGTAGTCTCCTCTATTCTGACACATCCTCAGAGGTCTAATCTCTCACGTACATGCAGGGTTTGATGTCCAATTAACCAGAATGCACACAACTGAATATCCCATTTAAACCCTATTATCTAGACAAGGGAAATGCTCACAGCTTCCTCAGAGTTTCCTGTCAAAATGCCCATGATCTGCATTTCCAATGATGCCAGCCTCTTCCAGACTCAAAGAAGAGATAAGGTGTAGTGGCAAGGAGAGAAAATAAGGCTTGCATGCTCGCTCGATTTACATAAAATGTACCAATCAAAACAGACCTGAATTTTGGATTCACAGTTCCTATAAAGAAGAAAAGAAGCAACCTAATACTTATCCTAGTCATGTTTTACTTTTAATACGGTGCTTCAAAACATTTTAATTTCTCATCTTACAACATTTAGATTACTACTGCTGCAGATTGGCAACGTATTACATTAACATGTGGATTTTAAAAATACGTAATTGTACATCATACTACAAATATCCTCTTGTTATTTAGCTGCATGATACCTAGGCTAGGTTTTTGTATAAAGCAAAAGTGGACCCAACCTTGTAAATGCTATTGCTACACATTCCCATAGCGGTGAAACGGTAAATCGTTTTCCAATTCCTTGCATTTTTGCAGCGTGCAGTTTGGTTCCCTTGGGAAAGATGCACCACCTGGAAAATGGTTATGTTGTGCACCAGGAGTATCGTAGCCAAACTGCAAAATAAATGAGGGTCCATGTTTAAATTGATTATACAAAAACTAAATGCAACCAAGTTCACAACTCTTTGTTCAATTTAATCACTTATCTTGTGTTGCTGATCTTGTGACATAAACATTTTAGCACACCGTGTTAAGCTGTGCAGTTTAGACATAATGTTAAAAATAGACACAATCAGAGACTCAAAAGGCATCACTGATTATTCTCCTTAAATACACAATAGCATGATGTAAATGGACTGTAATCTGTCAGTTGACTGTGACAGAAGTTTAATATGGCACTGACAATGATCCAAATCTGATCCTGTCTGTGGGACTAGTGCCGCAGCAGATACGGATCCGATTACTCCAGTTTCAACTCTTTGCCACCTCAGACTGAACTTTAAATCACTTGTTGTTCAGACCACCGAACAAAGAAGATTCACATCTGAGAAGGGTCAAACGATGAGTAAATGTCCTTTCAACATGTGCTGAAAGGCATCAACAGCCCCCAGGCAGTCGATCATTACTTTGGGCATCTCTGTGGCCTTGGGACCTTTTGTTGTTATGTCATCCCACTCGCCCAGTTCATCCTTTCATGTCAGTCGTCACCGTCATCTGTCAAATAAGACCAACCCTTTCCTCACCCCCTTGTCCTTTGCCATGGAAGACAACCACAGACAAGGCTAAGAAGACACTGACCAGTTTCTCTATCTTTAAATAACCTGCCACAGTAAAAGCAATGATGGCCATGAATGTGGATTACATCCACTTTACAATTAGAATCTTTGAAAACAGAATTTCAAACAAGCCAGTGACCTTTCTGCTCGATGCAGCACAGCCACCGCAGTGAGAATGTGTCTGAAGTCAGGGTGACGTGAGCCTAGTAATTGTGAACCTCTCTCCCCTTTTCTCCACTGGCTGTTGTGAGGGGAACCGGTGAGCGTGTGCTGAGGTTGTGAGAAGCCCCACCATTCCCTCTAATAAGCCCCTGTGGGACCTGCATGAACACTGCTGCAAGTACATGAAAGCCTCCTGCGAAGTCAGAGCGGTAGCTACGCTTAACAAGGCAAGTGTGAACATTCATGGTTATAAAATAATGACCTAATACCGCACTCAGGGATTAAAGTTCTCTGTGGCCATTTGACGGATTTCCGTCAATTAGATTCCAAAGAGTTCAGCATATATAAAAATATTATTTTAACTCGTGAGCGCAAAAACCCAGGACAGGCGTCCTAGCATGTTATCCATCTCTTTGCTGTGATTTGTTGCTCAGGTTCCTCGTCTAATGTCATGTTATGCCCTTGTCATGGCAGTAGGTGGCGGTAGCTGTGAATTCTCTAGGGTGTGCACGGTGCAGTTCTGGCTCATAAAGCAAATTACTGCTGAAAAAGAAATGCCCTTTAGAGCTATTTCCAGGTTAGTGATGATACAAAAGCTTTCTGAGACACAACACAAAACTTACACAGAAACACTGTATAATTGCTTTTATGGATGTAGTTTTTTTAATGATGTTATGGGGCACTGGAATGTCCGCATTGCATTGGCTATTTGGCCCGTAGGCCACTGATACTGTGGGGAGTGTTTTCCGTTTACATAGTGATATGTACATCTCGTTTCTTTGTGAATTCAATGCGGGTCATTCAGTGCTTTAGTTAATGCTGTGTTCCAACAAACCTCGGAGCTCGGAAGTCAGGGTTGTCGTTCCGTTATAATCTGTAATCTGTGGTTGTGCAACGTCTCTGTGTAACCTCACTGTGTTTTTGAACGGGGGACTGTCGGCATGAGACCACATAAGAGTGCTCTGAGTGCGTATTCCGGGACTAGGCTCACTGGTCACTCACAACAGAGTTAGTTAATGCACATATATGTTCTTGAGTAATGCAAAAGTATAGCACGCAGTAGTGAGTATGTGTAATCAGCACCTACTCACCAACCCAGCTCCCAAAACCACCTTTCCATTCACTCCCTGACAGGTTATTGCCACAGGCACTGGGGTTGCAGCACAAAATGCTCATTGAGCCAAAGTCAGTCTGGTGAGATTTTGTGTGTGTGATGTAAGGTGTAAGTATTCTGGTAAAAAAGCCGGTCTCGTGCACAACTTCCTTCTGCGGCTGGGGGTAACTAAGGCTACGTAAATTGTGCATACTGTAAACACTGTATTGTAGCTTAATGTTCCTAAATTTGTAAATCCCGGGTGTTACACGTCAGTGTCAAGCTTGTGTGGAAGAAACGAAAAAAGTAACATCATTAAGAGAGAGAAGAAAAACGGAGAGAAAGAGGACGCGAGGTTCACAGAGGTTTTCACATTCACATTGCGCAAGTTCCTGCCAACTTGATTGCTCTGATAAGGGATTTTCTACATAACACTATCGGTTGACACACACAAACCTCCACGACAGCTTGTTGCGGTCTCCAGAGCGGCGAGCAGAATGTCATCAGGTGCTGAGGTGGTCAGAGTGTGGCGCGTCGATATAATTAATTTTCTGGGAGCTTTGGCCCCAGAGCTCCAGAGCCTCTTCTTTTCATTTTGTATCAGGTTCAGGGATCTCCTGCTCGCAGCCCATGGTTCTGCTGCGGGGGTCTCCGGCCTTATCTGTAGCCCTGTCTTATCTCGAGCTTGTCCCTGCAACCTGACTGTGGGAAGATTAGCTCTGCACCTCTTGTCAGCTCCTGATTTTCAGTGAAGACAGAAAGGCGCCCATCATAAGCCTAGATTAAGCTGATACTCTGGGTGTGCTAACTATGTTTTTCTGGAAGCATTCGAGAGCTGTGGATGCTAGGGTAAAGGTCAAACCTGCTTAGTTTTGGCTTTACTTTTGCGGAGTCATTACGCAGAGAAGAGCAGGGAGGAGGAAGTTAACTTGGGAAGAAACACTTCTGTCTGTACACGTGTGGTCCAGTGGGTAGACGGTTTACTCACTAGTGTGGTGTAGTGGGTAGTGGGTGTTGTCCTACATCAAACACCGCTGTTGTGCGCTCACCGAAAGTGATGATTGCAATACGTTGCCCGCCAAATGAATGGTTAACTCTCTCGTGTGCCCTCTACCACATGCGACATATGAGGCCGTCGTTGATGCCTCATCCTCTGCTGCCATTTTCACAAATTTTACAAAGACAAAATGTCAACCACAAATTGAGCCACAGCCACATTACCTTATTACTTTTGTAATTCAGTACTTCAATTTAAAGAAATCCATAGCCTAGACCATTTAAATGAGGTATCTAATACATTTACAAGACGGGAGACGTGTTCTGTTTAAAGCATGGTAATGACCAGACATGCAGTAGATGTGGGTCAGTTGTTTGCTCTAGGCTGTCACAGGAAAAGAGCTAAAAGCAGGAAGTTGAAGACTCTGATGACGGGACCTTCTGCGGAGATCACAAGCTCAGCCAATTAACAGCTGAAAGGCTGGTGTTGAACTCTGACCCCGCCTTCTGTACTTTTATTCTGCAGTGAGATCTCGTTTTGTTCATTAAGCTCCGTGTGGTGCTCTCCGCTGTCCACGGCTTACAATTACACAAGCATCAGAAGCAGGGCAAGTGGTCCAGTTACAGCTTCGCTACCGCATTGTGACATTTAGAAGAGAGAGAGGAGATGAAAGTTCCACAGAGATTTGGTTAGAAGAAGAAGAAAAAGATGGATACATTCTCTCAGATAGATAAGACTCCAGACACATCCCTGACATTATTGTAAACTTTTCACCTCTGTGCTACATCTGCACTGTAATGATTTGTGTTTTGAGATGCTGTGGATCGTACTATGTCTATCCAGGAGATCAGATTCATTTATTATTTGGTTGGGGAAAAGATTGTTGGGGCTTTCCAAAACCTTTATTCCTCTGCCTTCATTTATAATTAAATCCTGACAGAATTCAGCTATTGCTGTTAGTCATCTATCTTTTAATGGTTGCCTCTTTTATTTTGGAGGCATAATTTTGTATTTTTGTGTCAATTAAGAAAAGCCTGAAACCACAAATCTGGCTGCCGCCTCTTCCTTCACCCCTCAAAAGAATCAAAGCACCACCTCCCCGCTGTGCTGAGGCAAATTCCGGTACATTACGCTGTTTTTTTGTTCTTTCAATGGAAAATTCTATATTTAAGAAAAAATAATAGCTCAATATATAATGTGTGAGACTTCCTCTTTTCCTTGTATTTCCCACTGACGCTCAACCGCAGAGACACGAGGATTGTGTGTGTGTGTGTGTGTGTGTGTGTGTGTGTGTGTGTGTGTGTGTGTGTGTGTGTGTGTGTGTGTGTGTGTGTGTGTGTGTGTGTGTGTGTGTGTGTGTGTGTGTGTGTGTGTGTGTGTGTGTGTGTGTGTGTGTGTGTGTGTGTGTGTGTGTGTGTGTGTGTGTGTGTGTGTGCGTGCGTGCGTGCGTGCGTGCGTGCGTGCGTGCGTGCGTGCGTGCGTGCGTGCGTGCGAGCTGTGTTACACGTTAGGAAAACACTTATGGTTCTAAAGGGAATAAATATCCATGCAATAATTAGCAGTAATTGTTTCAGTTGGAAATCAATCGGTACCGCCCCTCATAATTACCGGTCCCAGATAGCATACGGATATGGCCCACCTCAGGCAGTGATGCAGCACTGCTGGCCTTCCTCTGGCCCGGACTAAATGGAAGTGAGCATGAAGTGCCCCACATGTTTGACCCAGATATCCCAAATCTAATGTGGGCCAAAATGCAGTGCTCTCGGCAAGATTTGGTTCAGTTCTGGTGTATTTGGTCGTTCTTGGCTGACATGCGGCGTTCTTTCGGCTGCCCAGACCGCCCAACTGCCATTGTTCCATGCCGTATGTGGGCCGAATGAAAGTGTCGAGTGTGGGCCAGATCTGGACCACATGAATTTCTGCAATGTGTGTTGCTATTGCTGTCACTCTTTGCAGTTGACAATGTTAGTGGTGGCAGATTTACAACTTGAAAGTCGCAGTCATCTTTTAAAAATCTCTCGCAGAAGTAAACAAAAGCAGGCTTCCCATATGTTGCCAGTGACAGAAAATGACGACTGTTTCCGGCTACTGTAGCTTAGGCAAATTGAGAGTTGGCTGAAAAGTCTTCAGCTTTCATCATTTCGAGTGGATTTCAAAATTACAAACCAGTAAAAGGGGTTTTAAATATGCACATGCTGCTTACATACATGATATAATGCAAAAAAACGACTGATGTCAAATGTTCCTGGAGAAAAGAAAACATCCTCACTCGCTGATGATCCGTGTAGGAGGCATGGAAAGAAAGGGGCTTCAGTGTTGCTGTACTACGAGGCAGAGCTAAACGTGTTTGTGAGCTGTGACGAACGATCACTTTTCCGGGACGGGTGATTAGAGCCTGATCTTTCAGCATATAGTCTGACTTAAGGATTTATTGGGCTGTTAATTTTTTATTCCAAATTCGAACATTCATTGGAGTGAAGAGTTCATACATTCGAATACATTCGACTGAATTGAGTGTCATATCACATTCGTTCAAACTTGTGCGGCACCTCTATGGTTAAAGTAACTGACATGGAATTGTTGTCATCAGACTTTCTTTATAGCTATTATGTAATGATGAGAGTTGTCCCCTCCCCTCTGCACCTTATCTTTTGCACAACTAGCTCTGCTGTGTGTTTGATATGGCTTTTTTTTATATCTCTGATATGTTGCCAGCCAGAGTCTTATTTGTTTGTACAGCACACGCGAGGCTTGTGCATGCACTGTGCACACAAGGATATGCACAATCCCGTCATCAGTATTTAAATTAGGACTGTCACGCGTCATTCCCGAATACTTGACCATCTGCCTGCGATTCCTCCGCCCTCAGAGGGACTTGGACAGCATGGCAGTGGCTAACAGTCGGCCTGCTGTGTTTGCACAGGAGCGCACTCTGAAATCTGTCATGGCCTCTGTTTATACTTAGGCACTGCACTTGTGTCGTCCCCTGCAGATGAGTGTGGGTCTCCGTCTGGAGGGGGCCTTCTCCTTTTGTGTTTCTGTGACATCATTGTCCTTGAGGACGAAACTCCTAAAACAGTTTTAGGAGTGCACAAGCCTCACGTGTGCTGTACAAACAAATAAGGAATCAAAAATGCAAATCAAAATGCCCCTAAACTATTTAAGGTAAAAAGTGATGCAAAGACAGTATCATTTGTCAAGCTCTACTTCCTCCAAATGTACTTTTTTTTTTATAAATGGCAGTTATTTTAGTTTAACTTTTCTCGCATTGAAGGAAGAAGTGGTTGGTGGGACAAGAATATGTAAGCTTTTTTTGCTGAGGCAGGTGTAAGACAGTACGGTACTCTCTGTAATGTGTACAGGCGTATATGTGCGCGGACATATTAATACAACTCAATATCTGAATATGAATCTTTACAACCCTATGTAGCCCTATATACAACTGTACATTTGATTTTAATGTCTCACTAATTATGACTCTAATTGTACTTAACAGTCCAGCACAGAGACATTTGATCACAAAAAACTTAAATAATAATAAATCACTCATTAACATGGTTTAGGTTTCATGTTATAAACTGAAAACCGTTAGCTGGAGACATTAAAATGTACAATATCAATAACATGTGTCAAGTTTGCTTCACTCAGCCAGATTAGGGCCAGGGCACATTTGATTCCCTTTACTAAACATCTGTAGTGAGAACAGAAGATGCAGCTTCCAACCCAAGACCACAGTGAGTAATTCAAACTCAGGAAGCCTGCACAGGAAGAATCCAGGCACAACAGGAACTCTCAAAACGAATTTAAAAAAAGGACATCCTATTAATGAACCTGTGACTGTCTCCCTCTCTGTCCAATGACTGATGCATCCAATGAATGACATATACAGCCAATGCAATGCATCACATCATTTTATAGCCACTAGTCATTTCCAATGAAATCTCTCCTTTTATTTTAAACTGCACTTGCTATTACCATGGTAACCTTTTTCTTTTGAACTAGTTGGTATTTGATATGGATATGTTTGCACTACCCAAGGGTACTTAATATTTTTTAGTCTTGTGTTTTCATGGTGTTTGTCGCTGCAAGTATGTCTTATTTTAGCACCACATATACTTCAGGTGTTTGGTTGTAAAGAACTTTATCAGATATGATTTTGATACAATGTTTCACTTAAGTTATTTAGAAAAAACGGCTGAAAGCTGACCGGCTGAATTTATTGTTTGTTATATATTGAAATACAAACTTTACCAATGTTTTAATTTATATAAAGACAAACCTTTCATTCCTTTCGCGGACACATACATTTATTTTCTGTGCGGCAAAGTCATTAAGCTAAAAAAGAAGAAAATCAAACATTTATTTCTCGCTGCCACCAAACAGCGAGTGGTTCTATTCTGACAAATAGAGACAACAGACAACTTTGGGATGATTGGCAAACAACAGCTGGGAAGGAGGATTACTCGGGCCTGGAATGAAGTGTCACTGGAACACAAGTGTCAGTCACAGCGTCTAATTAAAACAAAGCCAGCCGTGCTAATGAGAAATGATGAGTGAATGTCCTGCAGCTCTCATTTCTGACAGGTTACCTTTGACAAACTTATCAGCTAAGAAAACACTTAGAATCTCAAGAAAGTTTTTAGACATGGTTAAAATAACTGATGAAGGAAAAAACTAAAAGTGTCTGTGTTACTGTCTGTGTTAGTGCATCAAGACGGAACATTTACACTTACAGAATGATTTTAATGTTAAAACCACATTTCACTGTTACAAACAACAGATTTGCAAAATGAGATCCTGATTTTAGGTACATAGATAGATAGTTACTTAATTTATCCCAAGGGGGGAAGTTCCTTTGTAACAGCAACACGCCGCATAGAGCTGAGGGGAACTGCAGAGTTGGGTGATGATCTTCATTTTGTCACTATTAACCAGGAGTGTGTAACCACTTAAATGCCACGGCATATGTATAATGTACAATAATTAAATTTACAGATTGAAGAACTACACTTTACTGAAATGCCCTCTCTGAGCAGTGCTGCTTCTTCAGGGTGGTCAAAGGTTTTCAACTTCAGCTTCAGTTTCTCTCCAGATTGAGGAATTCATCCACTGAAACAGAGCCAGAGTGTGTGTAGTCTTCATCTGTAACCCTGTTTTTAGACAGATAACTGACAATGACCTTTAAGAGGTCTCTCTCTTTTTCCATGGCTTCATATTCCCTCAGCAGTCTTCTCAGCAGCTTGTTGCAGCAGGAACATTCATCCTGTTTCGACGGTGGAATCTGGCACATGTCTGCTATTGTGGAGGAATTGAACGGAAGCTGATCGGAGTCTTCTTTTATATACACTGTGGGGAAAAAACATGGGTTGATCCACTTAGGAAACAAACAGTAGGCTGTCACAACATTGATCGCAAGTGTACCTAGTTGTATACTGAAAATGAGCCATGCATACAATTATTTGTGTGGAAAAAATATTGTTGTACACAACTTACGAGCAAGGCGCAGCGAGATGTTGAGACTCGCCTGTATTAGACACAACACTGCCAAAGTTACAACTCCAATTCTGAAGAGTCTTCTCTCTGTGGGTGTGACACACACAAATCCTTCTGTTATCCAGGGTAAAGACACTGTCATGTGACCTCATCATTTTTTGACACCCCCATGCCTGAGACCCCTAAAATATATAATTTATAAAAAATGTCGCCGGTTCTGATGCGTGTGCAAATATCCGGGCAGGTCGGAGCACGTTAAGTGCCTGAAAATTTGCGATTAATTTGCTGACAATGGCGCTCGTGCCCTAATATTAATAATAATAAAAAGAAGAAGAAGAAATTGATGTCATATAGTTCTTGAAACTGAGGTAGTTGGTGTCAACTGTACAGAAAAACAGGAAGAAAAACGACTCAAGAAAACATACGTATTTAGCTGTTTGATCCATCTCATAATCATTCTTTTCAGTCTGCGTTACCTTGCTGCTCTTACCTGGCGGTTCGGTCTTACCACTGCTCTTCTCAGTTCCCTGAAGCTCATTTGTATAGATGTTGTCAGAAAGCTCCATCTCTTGTGCCATGATGATCTACTGTGTGAATCAGTCTCTTCTCTGTGTGTGTTTCAAATGAAGGACGTCAGTGCTTGAATGAGGAAATGAGTAGTGATTCGTCAGCCAGACTAAATTTAGATTCAACACTGGCAGTGCAAGTATGTCTTCATTTACTGTTTCAGTTCATATAAAAACTGATTATTGGGTCCATTTGATTCATATCATATCTATAAAAGTCAACTAATCTTCCCTACATTTTTAAGGCATGGAAACTTTTTGTTGTTCTAAACTGTCACAAACTGAGAAGAGAACAAGTTTATCAAGGTCTCGTACCACGTCAGTCAAATCACAAATCAGCAGCACCGAGCATTTAATTTTATCTGAGGTTGCGGTCAATGTTCTAACCCTGCAGCAGTCTGTCTTTAGAGCTCCATTTTTGCATGAACCAGTTTAAATGAGCATTTCCAAATTTTTGACAAGCAGGTCACATCGTTTATATCTCAGCAGAGTTAATATTCCTGTTTGCTTATGTCCCACCCAGGTATAGCGGCAACATAATTAGAATAATTGTAAAGTCATTTAGTTTGTCATGTAGACAAAATTCAATCCACAAGTACCGAGCAAATTGCCATGACATTTGGTATGGATGTACTGTACACAGTCACAGGAGAACGAATTTGGCAATCCTTCATCCAACTAAATTAGTCCATATTTACACAAGAATAATCTAATGATCAACACCATCAGATTGGACATTTATGCACACTCTACCCATTTCGGATACGCTGGAGGCTTTCCTCCAGTCTCACCTCAGGCTAAAATGTCTGCATTTTATATCAGATATTTTTTAATTTATTGGCATTTTGTTATTTATACCACAAATGTTTGTGATAAAGAAAAGAGTTTTAGTTTGTTGTTCCAACGCTTTTGTAATTTTGGTAAAATACATACATTTTCCCAACATTTTCTCAGAAGTCGCACACACACATCTCAAACACTGCAACAGTCAAATGTCAAGACGAGAAGTGACTGAACTCTGATGTGTTCAGTGACAAGTGGAAAACGTATCATCTTTCATACTGCAACTATTCTGTTTCATACAATATAGAAAATATTTTCTAGAAAGTTATTAGAAAGTAGTTTTTCTGAATTAAACAACTGAATTCAATAGATGCATTTAAAAAAAATATAAGACTACGGTTAAAAACAAGAGAGAAAAAGAGAATTAGACTGCATCCAGTCTTTTGTTTTTATCTGATTCGTTGTCTTTGACCAAGCAGCAGGGAAATATCATGGGATGATGAATCCAGCCCTGATGATGCTCCAGCAGCTTCACCGCCTGTATGAAGTGGATAGACTCGTGGGGAGACTGCATCCATACTGTATGTCGTCTGTTGGTCCTGTTATTCCTCGAGCCTTAATTGCTGACTGAAGAGCAACAGGTGTTTGCCCATGTGAGGAGTCGGGGGTGTGATCGACGGGCAAAATGTAGCACTTTGAAGAGCAGTGATATTTTATTCAAGCACGAGCTTCCATCAGTGAAGACCTGAAGCGAACAAGTGTTTTGGTCATTATCTCACAGATTACATTGTTACAGAAAAACGCTGTAGGTGGTGTTTCACTGCCATTCTGTGCAAATACACAGCCACGTTCATCTCATAAACCGTGTCAAATCTACAAACACCCATAAATGCTAGGCTAAATAATTCAGTTGAATGATATTGTCATTCAGCATTTCTCTCTTTAAAAAAACAAAACATTAGCCAGCATCTGGAGAGGAGGGAAGATCTCTGATATTGCACCAATACTATGACAAAAATGGAACAACTTTCCTTTGATTTGTTTAAAACAATAATCTGAGTGTGCTACAAAAGTCCTTAAAAATGTGTACAACAAATTGAAACTAAAGTTGGAAACATCATTTTGCAGATATGTTTCAAATAAACTGAATTATGAATGGTGTTTACAGCACAGTGCAGCATATTCAGAGCCAATTCACAATTTATTACTTTCCCCTGCATTTTCAGCAAGTCAAGTGCGAAACTTAAACTGGTGCCTGTCCAGATTACATTTACGTGTGAACCCTGATCCACCCAATTTAACATTTTCCCTCGAGGGTTTGATTCCAGGGGGAAGAAGATGCTAGTGCCTATCAGGTGAGCAGGCTGCCACAGTCAAAACAAAACTTTATCAGTTCAAATTAAAGCGTCAGTGGTGCAAATGATACAAATACTGACAATACTGTTCCACTCCACTACGAGTGGGTGTGTTGCTGCAGAGGGGCTGCCTCGTGACACTGCACTGGATGACAAGGTGCAGCAGTGCATTCTGGTGGCCAACAGGAAAACGACAGGAAGTGTTGAAAAAAATCTGCTCTAATTAGTGAATTCTTTGTAGGTTTTTCATTGGTAGTTCACAAAATGGAAAATGTTATCATTTTTTTTACCATAAAAAAAAACAGATTCGCAATTCTGCACATTTTTGAGTGTGATGTGAGATAAAGCTTGTTTAAAAGTGCCTGTTGCCTTTATGTTCTGAGGAAATGATCGCCTAAATTATGAACAACAGATGACTTAATAGAGCTCCACCAATGCTGCTGAGCTAAACGGGCTGAATCAGATTATCATGCCATCAGTTGGGTAGTGCTACTGTGAAAGTGAAGCTCATGAAAAAGAGACTGGAAAATACAATGAGATGTGTGTGTGTGTGTGTGTGTGTGGTCACATCCATCCATGCATAAAAACAATACCAAACTCAGAGGCAGCGGCACAGGCGCACATACCTGCACACATGGTCACTGCACACATTCACTAGGAAACACACAGCCGCTCATGCACAGAGCTTCTGTCACAGCATTCCATATCATGCACCTGTGCACACACATTCACATTAAATTACATGAATTCAGATGCAGTCATGCAGGAGAACACACACAAACACCCAGCTGCATCCATAGCAGGTATTTGTGTGTGTGTGTGTGTGTGTGTGTGCCCACACTTGTGAGGAAACAATGGAAGCAACAGTAGCAGTCAGTGGTCAATGAGTGCCGACAGTATGCTGCCAACAGGCCACGATGTCACTCTGCTGTCAGAAAACCTATCATGTTCTTTGAAGAATAATATTCAGTCATGGTTGTAGGGATAGAAATGTCTGTTGGTCTGTTGGTGCACCCACCACTTTGGTCCAGTCTCAATAACTTTTTAATCCATGAAATTTTGTACAGACGTCCATGCTCCCCAGAAGCTTATCTTCTTGAGTGATGTCTTTAGTGATCGTCTGACCTCTCCACTAGCGCCCCTCACAGGTCAAAGTTACCAATTTCCCCGTGAATTAACTCGACATGGAGAGAATGAACTGGCACACACGTTTCCACGCTAATGGTTGGTTCCCAGTGGTTCTTCAGGACTTTGGAGATTCACACACTTTAGTGACACTAGGTGCACATCTGTGGTTCTGATCGAAATGTCGTAACTGTTGGATGAATTGTTGTGAAATTTAGTAGCCCTACACATATTAGGTTTTTATGTAACGCCAACATTTTCATTTACAATACTTTTGCTCATGAACTAGTCTCACCTGTTTAACATTAACATGTTAAACATTGTAACTTGCTGATATTAGTATTCACCTCGAAGCACTAATGTGCTTCAGCGCAGCTTTACAGAGCCTCTAGTGTGGCCATAGACTCTTTCCACTCACACTGACCAAACTGAGACTTTGACACATTTGTTTCTTTACCCTCCAAACTTTTCCTATCTTCACGCACAGTCAAAATCCCTCTTGTATTGTCAGTTTATTCAGTGCTGATAAAAAGTTTCTTGTAGTGTTATTTTGGGTTTCTTGACAGCCAGCGACATCCTCTTTTTTTTTTGCATTATGTCACCTAGTGTAGCAATGCTGATTCTGAATGCATATGTTGTGTTGGAGACTGTTTCCCTCCCATTTCCCGTAGTGTTGCTCCTCTGTGGTTGGATTAGTTTAGGTTGTGATGAGGCAGCATGGAGGCATTTGATTAGGGGAAGCATCAGAGGTCAAGCATCACAGACGACAACTGGTTGAGCTTTGGTAGACATTTGGTGTCGGGTTAAGGTAAGGGGAATCGTAAAAATCGATGGAGAAAGAGACTCTGTCATAACAGTTTGTCCACGGTGAACTTGTGAAGGACGACCAAAGATTTATCTGTTGAGGGGGATATGAGCCAGATGTGGCATGTCTTTTCTCATTAGTGGCATGCAGCTCTCTCTCTCTTGCTGTTCAAACAAACCCTCTGCCTCGACACTATGTGACAGCTGGAGATGAGTACTCAGTGAAGTGGAAGAAAATAAATCAAAGTACTTGCCATCTTTTTTTTGGTGACAATTTGTCTAATTCTCGTCTGGTTCTCCTCTGGTTTGTCCATTTGTGGTGGAGAAGGAAGAAGAGAGCATGTGAGACAGACAGAGAGAAAGTGTCTTTGGACCAGCTGCACAGCAAATCTGTTTATTCTGCACAATTTGGCATCAAACACAACAGACTGCTGAGTGCCTGCTACTGCTCGTGGTGCCCCATTAAAATGGAATTTATTGCTGCCTTAAGAGCAAACCCAAATTACACATTTTTCCCTCTCTGCTCAATCATACTCCACTCTTTCTCTGTTTCTTTTTCTCTGGCTGTGGTGATGGTAGTGGTTTGGGTTTCTTCTCCCCAACACTCCCGGCAGCGGCTGTCAGACAAGTCATCAGAGCGGCTCATTACAGTGCAGGTACGGCAGGTACACCCACCTACCTGTCGCCCGTCACGGTCATCTCTGAGTGGCGCTGTCCATTAATGTGGCATCTCATGCAACTAGCAGCCAGTACACACTGCACCTTACACACGCTAAAAAATATTTTTCGAATGTCGATGTCCTTCGGTCCAGAGGTGTGTCATCTGAACACGTAAGGAAACATTCTTGTCATTTGCATGTTATGCGGCTAGAGAAGATGGTTTGTGTGTGACAGTGAAAGAAATAATCGAGTCCCCGCTTAAGCTTTAGGACATATGATATAATCAGCCAGAAAATCTGTAATCCATTTAGTTTACACTCATAACCAGACATTGGACTTATGCTGTTAAGGAGGGCGTGAACTCAGGGCCCACTTCTCGCTCCATAAATCTCCTCAGCTAATGATAAATTCATATTTAATGACCATGGCCATCGTCTGGAAAGGAGGAGCATTCTTTCATTATTGCCTCTTCCCCCTGCTGCTGGGTCGAGATAATTGATTTTTCTGTGGTAACAAGGTATCGACCATGCATGGTAGCCAGCTAAGACGGTGGGTTCGATTCAAAGGAGGGAGAGGGGGCAGAGAGGGGAGGGTGAACGAGGGATGAAGCCAGAGACGAGATGGAGTGAGAGAGCAAAAGCATTGAAAGCCAACAAGCCAGTTAAAAGAAACTCACAGGTGGGTGTATATCAGGGTTTTAAAGGCAGAACGTGGTTTGGTATTTCAGTGTTGTGCATTTCATTTACCAAACGGGAAGCATATTGATCACACAATCTGTCACATAATTCACTGGAAACTATGTGAGAAACAAATCTGGAGGATCACTTCTCAAGCACATGCTTAGGCTGCTAAGGAGGCAGCGTGTTGGTCCTGGTTGTCATGTTTATAAATTTGCCGCATTGCACTTTTTGCTCCCTAAACTCCAGTAACTGCTTCTTTTCCCTCAGCCCATTTTAATGTCATTTGAAATGCAAATCTGTTTGATGTCTGGTCCCATCCTCCAGTAAATCTCGCAAACTACTGAGGAGGTTCTGCAACGTAGAAATGCCCCCAGCAAGTGTCAAAATATGTAAACGTGTTTGTGTGCAACACAAGATATGCACACAAAAAACAAACATTTGTGTGGTCGTGGTTAATGTGGCTTTTACTTTAACAAACATATTGATTAGGTACATGATCAGATGGGTGGATTTGACTGGCAGTTATTGAGTTCACATCTCTGAGGCGCTCACATTATTGGCTCTGACCTCAGACACGAGGTACATGCTGTGCAGCAGTAGCTTAACACGTATAGATTGCATTTTCAATAAGTCAATAGCAGCCATAACTGAACCTTATGAAATTAAATAATGTATTGATTGTCCTCCGCTTTCAGGGCTGGTAATAGTACTGTTGTTTCCTTTGGCACCAGTGACTGCAGTTCACTGTATAAATAGAGGAATTAAATAGTGCTGTTGTTGTTGTGTGTTTACTAGCTTACATTGTAATTTATTTAAGAGCTCTTAATTGGACTAGTTACTCATTTGGCCCTCGTTGGTCCCACGGCAGAGCAGAGCTCCATCACTGCACACTGGGGCATGCTGGAATATGGCGCTACAGAGACACACTGTACACAGGCAGCTGTTTGATGTCTGCCGCCTCCGAGCGTATGCTGCATCATACAGCATAAACACACAATCCCCCGGTGGGGACAGATCCACACATAGGAGACCCGATTTTCAGGCGAATCAACTATTAATGTTGATTTGAAATTCAAACATTTTCTTTGGAGACTTTTCTCTGCGGTGTGGGGAAGACAGTGAGAAAGAAAGGAAGCCACACCATATTTTCATTTCTCCCCCAAACAGCTGGCATCACATCTCAAAGGACCTAATGTGCTGGAGAAGCTCTGTATTGAATGAGGTCACATAAAATGTATGTCAATAGGTTCAGCCTGAGCTCAGCTATTTCCACAGTAACTGTTAATGGAATAACTATAAGATGAATAAATGACCCCTGCTTTAATTCATAATAATGTTGGACCTCATCGCCTGCCCACTCAGCCCAATAGATTATGGAAATTGCTGTAATGACTGTTTGAACAATGAGCCAAATTGCATTATCATTCAGAGCCATGTCAGCTTTGGGATAACTGGTGTTGTGCTAATGCTCTTTCACTTAAGATCTTCAATGGGCAACATATGAATAGGACCAGGAAGATGAAGATGAATGAACGTTTTGGGCTACATGAATACAGCATGAACGTCCTCAGTTAATAGTGACACTGACCATTTCTAGGTGTAAGGAGGGTGTTTGAGGTTGACTTGCTCCTAATAAAGCTCACACACCCGATGCTTTGCCCCACATGCTCACGGGCCTCTCGCCCCACTTGCCGATCTCATGGGTGAACAACACTCACCAAGACAAACGAACCAGTCTTTTGATGGTTTATTTTTAACTCAACCATGGACTTGTGTGATCTCATTTGAGCTAAGACAAAGGGATGCACATTAACATCCAGTCCATAAGATCTTGAAAGTCACTTAGACTGAACCATTTCATTAGAGAGCGGAACAGTGTCATAGATGATTGTATAAAATATATATGAAATCAGAGCGGTGTTAAAAAGAAGTCTAACATAAAACCATGCATATTTCTTACTGGCACGCAAAACACTGTTAGCTTTGGTTTTAGTGAGAAAATATTGAGTCAATATAAACATTTCCCTTGAAACAATGAAATCTTGAGCCAGTGTGGTCCTCACGCTAAAATCTGGAGTTTGTAATAGTGACATTTTCTCAGAGGAATGATTGTTGTACATTACAATTGATGTACTTATACAAAGAGAGCAATTGTGGATTCAAATACTTCAAACTGTTAGTGTATGCAAATATGTTAACATTCACAAATAATAGAAGCTCTAGATTTTATTCTGTGATGACCACACAGTCTCAGATCTCGAGAGAAATGTCCTAGAAAGTATTGACTAAACTGTCCTACAGTAAGATAGAGCAATAATTAACAGTGTTTTTTAATGATCTGTTCATGATAAAAAGATGTGCATAATCTTAGTAATTATTAAATACAGTAGCTCCTCTTCTTTGGTTGAGCTTTGCATATCAAAAGTGGTGCAGCAGCAGCCCCTAGTGGTTTGTATTCCCAGGTAGAAAACCTCAGATTGTTATACATACCTACAGTGCAAAAAGCAACATTATTCCCATTTAGTATCAGTGTTAACAGTATTGTTAAAGTATATAAGTCATGAGTTATGTCATGCCACACAATCAACATAAATATAAAACAAAATGTTAAATCCAATGCCAGTTTCCAAGACATTGACAAGGCTAACAAAGCCAAAAAGACACTGGCCAATAAAACAACTTATCTTTGTCCAATCCAGCTGTGTGTCTTACGTGCTTGTGCGTCCCTGTTGCTGTGGTGACAACCACAGGTTCAAAGATGGATAAACACCAATGACTACATCGCTTAGGTACATCAATGCCAACATGTTAATAGAAAATAATGATCCTTGGATTGGGTTAGAACAGTTTCTTAAACCTGGTTAGGAGTTAAAACTCTTACAATCACACACAAATGACCACAGTTTTGATCAATAATAAATCATTAGTACTCACAAGATATGAAAACAAACAAAGTGAAAATATATGGCTGTAAGTCTTGGTTAAAACACTTCAATAAAAAAAAATCCAATATTTTTTTTGCATGCTAAAAATTGCACAGTAGTTTAACCACATTATTACGTGAATATAAATTTGGTTATTGTGGCGAGTAAACCAAAAATAAAATATGGGTGAGCTTCTCTTTCTTTTCACCTTCATTACTTCAGCTGTGGGGAGGAGAAGAAGTTCCCCTGACGGTTGGAGGCAGTTGTTGCTTTGCTTCTGCTCCCAAATCTAAAGATGGGGTGAGGAGGCAGACAGTCATATTTCAAGTTTATTCATTTTTAATTTCGGCAAACAATAGCAAGCACTACTGAAGATGGGTATTTCAGGGTGAACATGGGAATGCAGTCTTCCTATGTGAACAACTAATCATTTGATTGTTGGTTGGATTTTGTTTCCCAAGCTCAAAATTTAAGTGGAGGTGTTATATTATAAAAAATTATACTTTAAGATCAAATATGCAAATGAAAATTGTGCCCATGGGACAAGCTATGCTTCGCATTAAGACCGGAAATTGGATAAAAAGCTATTCTTGTTTAAAAATCCACCTACTATAACCTCTAAAGCTTCCAGTTGCTATAAATCGTCAAGCTAAGCTAAGGGCCTGTGGGCTTTGTGTCGAGTGTACAGACATGTAACCCAGCACAACATAACAAATAATGGTCATTTGTGTTTTTAAATAATATCATTATTAATTAAGACATACTGTGTTTGTGTTTCATATTAATGGCCCCACACACCCAGCTGGTCCACCCACGCAGTTGTTTTCACTTCATCACTTCACTTAACTCGATTAGATCAGATTCTCGAGAATGTGTGGGCGTGTTCAGCCTGTGCCGATACCCCTTGCATCTCTTTAGTCTCTTGCGGTCAAGGAATTTACCTGAAAATTTGATAAGACTAAAATGATCCTGGCTAAACCTGCTTCGTGTCTGTTTTGTGTAAGCCGAATGGGGGAGCTTACATGGTGCTGCTGGAGAGGGTCTGCATCATGCGCTGAGACAGCGAGCTGGAGGAAGGGGTTTTAGCCATCATCTGGTGCTCTGGAGTGGTCACTGGTCCCAATATGCTCACTACAGATACATTCAAAATCAATGCAGTCAATTTTTTTCATTATAAGTCATCATTATAAAAAATGAGAATATTAAAAAAAAGTGTAGCTTTTGGTGATTTACCTTTGTGGTCTGCAGTATCAAACTGATGAGCGTTGTCCATGCCTGTATTAGCTGGAGAGGCAAACTGGCTCCAGTAGCTTGCTGGAATACTGAGCAGGCGCTCGATCACCTTGAGGACAGAACCAACATGATCTTTAGCAAAAACCATTCCAAAGAGAACAAAGTCACACACAGCTATGTGCAGTTCAAACTGAAAAAACAATGTGCTACTTTACAAATACTGAACACGGGCTGTGTACATAACATATAATCATCGCTCTCATTCCCATTACCCTTGGTTGTCTGCTTGTGTCCTGCAGGATGGTCATAGGGTCTGGGTCGGCAACAGCATGACCGACGAGGGTTGGGCCAAAGACCCTGGCCAGGTTGGTCACGTCCATTTTGGTATCCACACACTGCGACACCCTGGGGAAAAGAGGAGTGGGAAATTAAATTTCTCAAAGGCCTTTTCAACGTTGCATGCTGACCTGCACTGCAGACATGTCGGAGGTTACAACAGGCTAGATTGTGGCGCAGAAACGGGATATAACAAGTGCCTTTTTGAAAGGTTATGATATTACTTCTGCAGGTGAATCATCAGGCAGGCCAGTGTGTCTCGGTTGGGTTGAGGCAGCTCACTAATGGTCTGGAACACCATGGCCAGACTGTTGCCGTCGTCCTGGATTTCTGCAAAAACAACACTAGTCATTTAATATGCCCAGATATGGATTTTCCCTCTATCCAAAAGGAGGTCCTTAAATAATAATTTGAATGCTTGTTCTCAAAAAATATGATATTTAAAACATTTAGAGAGATAAAGAAAATTGGAGATACAGCAAACCTCTGATAGTGATTCAGCGAGAAACTCACCAGCTGCTTCCATGAAGGTTTTGTTGAGGTGGAAGGTGAGCAGCGGCTCTGGGAGGTTTCTGAGGAAGTCTTTGAGGACACCTGTAATGACATTGATGTCTTCTACTTTGTTAAGCGGAGGTAGAGTCTTTCCTCTAATCAACTTCTCCTTCAGCTGTTTGACCAAGCGCTCGTGGCCAGAGAGTCTGTACAGGCCAACCTGCAGAAAGGAAAAGATAAAAAACCAAGTCTCATTGTCTGGCTGCGTGCAAAACTGTATTACTCCTGAATGAGATAACAAATTAGAGATGGGATTATCTATTATAAATCGATCAAGGGAGGATCCTAGCATTAACATGAAAGTGACAAGAAAACAAGGATTTGAAATCAGTTTTACCTCATGTAGGCCTCTGTGTTCAATCTCCTTAATGCAGTAGGTAACCAAAGTTGGTATCTTTGGGGAGGTGACTGGAGCAAAGTCAGCCAGGGTCACCTATACATAGAACACATCAGTTTCCATGTAGTGTACTTTTCATGTAGGTAACATGAAAGTTATAGAAAATTATGGCATTGAAATGTGTCATAAAATAATACCTCTGTGTTTTTGATGGGAGTGCTAACAGCCGTGGGATTGCAGGGCAGGGGACAGCGATCACGACATTCTGGATGAGTCACAACTCTGCAGTCCTGACAGCGGAGGTAAATCTTGCCAAACTTTGTTCTTCTTCCACATGGCACACAGAATTCAGACTTGATCACCTTGGTGATGGAGGGAACAGAGTGCCGCAAGCGGTTGAGTAGATTACACTTTAACAAGACGAACCAGCTCACAGTACATTCTAAATCACTTCACAGCAATAAATATACAGTCTTACTGTTTTGGGGATGAAGTGGTGTTTCTTTCCTCCTCTATTGGCTTTGGGGGTTTGGAGTTGGGCTGGTAAATATGAGACTGGCGTGCTGGGAGCCTCGCTGGCAGTCTCAGATTGGTCAGTAGTGGTTGTATCAGCCCACGCTGGAGCAAATGTGGACACAATCAGTCAAAAAACAAAAGCAAGTGGGGGAAAAAAACTCAACTGGCCAATTCAAATACACAATCTTTTTGGTATTTTTAGAAGAGAAAAAATATACGACAATATTCTCACCACTCTTCCTGCTGCGTGTCCAGTACGGCACAGTTTCAATGGTGGAGACGGCCTCGACAGTACCTCCATTCACAGGCACAGTGATCGTAGTTTTGGCCACGATGGACTCATTCATCTGAACAACATAAAGATATTCAATGCTCTTTTCAGTAAACAAATGTGCTTCTTTTAGTTGGTTTCAAAAAATAATCATTATGGAGGTTTACTTTTAAATACAATTGATAGCATTTTTTCTTATTTTCCTTTCCAGAGGTTGTGCTATGATACAGTAGATTAAGCTGCAGAGGTCAGCATTACCCTGTCGGATGTGCGTCCAGTGGAGCGAGGTTTCTTTACAGTCTGTGAAGGAACTTCCAGTTTTCTGGAAGAACGCTGTGGATTACAATTTAACTTTTAAAATACTAAAACCTTCTCAAGAATTGCCTGACAACATTATTATTAATGCATCACTCACTCGTTTCTGTCGTTTCCGAAGTCTCACAGTCTTCATCACAGAAGAATCCCAATCCTACAGGAAAAGTGTAGATAGAGACCAAGGAACTTAGTCGAGTCATAATTAACGTCCATTACTGAACAATGTTGTCCCACTATTGGGGCCTCAAATCAGCAGTTCTCATAAAACACACAGCAAAATGTGTCATTATACCAGAGAGTCATCCGTTTGGTCATAGCTAATGTCGGACAGCATAGAAGCCGATTCATCGATGGTAGTTAACCTGAAACATAGGTTAAAGTCAGACTTTAATTTTCCTGCCTGAACTATTTCCCATGTCCATACCTAGAAGAAGAATCACACATATTTCTGATGAATTATAACATAAAAATATACGAACTAATGTTTCATTCAATTTTCTATCCTCTACAGTGCACAGTACAATACAGTGTATTAACCTAAATGAAGTGCTACGCTACAGTATGCTTAAGATAACTGAAACCTCAAGATGAGAGGAGAAAACCTGGTAATTAATCCTTATTACTTTCTGTGAAAAAATCACTTCCTGCTGTCTCAGAACCATGTTAGGAGGGTCTGACCTTCGGCTAGAGTTGAGGTTGCCTTGTGCTGCCTGGGAGTGGGCACTGAGGAAGGCCAGGGCAGAGCGCTGCTCCTCGCTCAGGTGGACACTGTTGCCGTTGTTCTCTGAAATCAGCAGCTCACGGATCAGCTGTAGCTGACGTTCCTGTTACACCCACAGACCAGCAGGTGGATAGGAACAGACCAACACAGGAATACCCTCAGTCAAATGCATAAACAGGCATTATGTAGTTATAATTAACAGCCGAAAATCATACAAAGTTTAAAATGTGACCTATCGGCTACTGGCTACTGGGAGACCACTGCATTGTTTAAATATTAATAATCTATCATACTTCCTTTCCTACATGTTTATATACAGTATCTCATACACAATGATGCAAGTAAACGAGAGGCTGTGCAAACTCCGAACACTGTCGCACTGACCAGCTTCTCGTAGACCGTCTCAGCATTCTGCCGGCGGCGGATCTCCACGTCCACCTGGTTGCGAGCGTGTTTCAGTTTGACCTCCAGGGCTCCCCTCTCCGTCTCCGCTTTAGCCAGCATCTCTTTACAGGACACCAGCTCCTCGCCCGCCCGCAGCCACTTCTTACGGGACTCCTCAAAATTCATTGCCATCTGAAGGAACTCTGAATAAGACAATGGAAGAAAGAAAGAAAAAGAGTTGGGTTGCTGCGGTGCACCGTATAGTATTCATCCTTTGATGGTTGTGTGCTTACAAAAAACCCTTTCATTGCCGCGGCAATGGAGCAAATTACCCTAGAGCACAAAAGAGCACAAGAAGACAAAGGGCTCTGCTGTAAAGAGAGAGAATCAGTCACAGAGTTTTCCTGTTAGTTTAAATGGAAATTAACTGCAGTATGTGGACTATTGACATGGAAGGTTTTTTACTTTACCCAGGCCCTTTCAGACTTCACTTATTAGAACTCACTACTGTTCCTGCATTCCTCGTTTGTGGTTAATAATTAAATGCAACACCTACCAAAGTTTGGGGTTGAAACAGTATAAAAAAAACTAGAGCTGCAACAGTTAATCAATTAGTAATCGATTACTAAATGAATTGCCAACTTTTTCCATAATAGGTTCGGGTATTTTCCAAGAGGATAAATTAGGAAAAATTCTCTGATTTCATCTTCTTAAATGTGAATATGTTCTGGTTTCTTTGCTCCTCCATGACAGTAAACTGAATATCTTTGGTGCGTGGACAAAACAAAACATCATCTTGGAGTTCTGGGAAACACGATCGACATTTTTTCACCATTTTATGAACCTGCGAAAATAATCGGCAGATTAACCGATTATGAAAACACTGGTTAGTTGTCAGTTCAAGCACACTGACAGCGCTGGCAAATACCGAAAGGAAGCGTGGAAACAACTCACGTGGTTCAATGCCCTCATTCAGACCGTCCACCTGCTCCCTGAGACTCTGGAACTGGTTGTACAGGTTCACCCCGGGCGACGCCATCGTGTCCCACTGCAGCGGGCTGAGATGAAGACAAGACCACTGGGATCAGTCGGGGGGTATAATGGATGGCACTGCGGAAGTTATGCCGCTGATCGTTGTTTCGGTGTCGTCCCACGTCGAGATTAGCGCTGACTGAGCAGCGGCGCCACAGTTCAGGTCAGGCTCGACAGCACGAGCAAGTCGTTTTTGAATGAGTTACAGATACAGAGTTATGAGATACAGAAGTCACCGCCACTGTGTCGGTTCATTAACGACGCGAGTGTCACGGCTGTAGCCTAACGTCTCTGCGCCTGTGACGAGGCTACTGGCATGCTAGCGTTAGCATCGTCTAGGTGGTGTTGACGTGACTCGACTTCCTGTCGTTACCGCTGGTTAATAACAATTAAAAAAAAACACCACAACACTCACCTGTTCAATGTTTTCCTTCCTGTGAAACTGCGGCGGACATGTAATGTACCGCAGGCGGATACTAACGCAGCGGCTCGGTGTTCTCTCCCCCCTCCAGTGTTCGCCTGAGCAGCAGCAGAGCCACACCTGTCTGATAAAGTTTGCAGATTCTTCAAAAGTTCAAAATCAGCGCCGCTTTTCTTCCTCGCCGCGTGATTTGGCGGAAGACCGCGCTCGGTCGCCCCCTACGCACCCGGAAGTGTAACTGCAGCGGGGCTGCAGAGACGTTTCCTCCAAGGGTCCTTTTAGTATCTGAGGCAATAGATGGGTCAATTTCAAAATAATACCTAGATTATTTGTCATCATGTATACATTATTTTACATGTATACGACCCACTGAGTATGTTCGTATATTCATCTCTCCTTCTGTTGTCCAGTTCAAGAACTGCTTCCTTTTCGGATGAAACACTGAATTTATTGACATAGAAGTTTGTAAAATCTTTTCTGTATATTATCTCTCTTTCTATTTGCCGAACTCAAAACTCATTCACTGAACTGCTACATAATCATTTTAAAACTGTGGGGGTCCTACAGGCGGTAAATAACATTGTGGATGACACCCATAAACATTAATACATCGTAATGACCTGGTGAATTTCTGCATCTTTTATATAGAAAGACAGCACAACATTTTTTAAACAGGAATGTATGGTTCAAATCCTGTCTGAGCACATTTTCTTTCAAATATCTGCTTTTAACTGCTCAGATTTTTATTAAATCAACCCCCACAAGTAATATCAATAGTTTTGCTTGATGCGAGTCAGCCCAGTCTCTGTAACTCCCTCTCCCCTTGCTGTGTATGATGCACCACAGTACTGTATTTCATTCTGTGTGAACAAATCAAATCCTCTTAAACAGGCAGTGACTGTCCTGTTGTTGTGGGCCTGGCACATGGGATACACACAACAGCATCATTAATCAGCTCTGGATGGCATATCTGGGTGCTGCAGCAGCAGCAGCAGCTCTACTGTTCAATATTCAATAAGAGTAACACAGACAGACAGACAGACAGACACACAAAATCAATTGCAATTGTGAATCAATTTACATAAATGAGTCGATAGAACATTTGATTTTTATTAAACATCTCAACAATAGACCATCAAATTTGCCTCTATGATTTATTTAATGCAATGGCAGTCTGATTTACCATTAAGTTTGTGTGTGTGTGTGTGTGTGTCTGTTTACACACCTAAATACTGCAGGTCCATTAGTGTTGATTTGAGATAATAGGATCTGTCAGTCAAAGGTGCTCTCTGTCTTTATCAATTATTCATCTCTATAAGTACATTTCCTCCTGTCGCGGATAATTTAACTATATAACTCACATTTTACACCAGTCACTGTTTGCACTTCCTCAAAAAGTGTATTATTACTAAAAGTGTGAAATAATTATATATATATGCATATATATTTTCTTTTTTCTTTCATCATAATGTTTAAAGTGCATGTATATAACAAGGTACATTTTGGTCTTAATTCATTATTTATCATAATGGACAACATACAGTAAAAGGCATGTTTCCACTTCGTCAAGTTTATTCAGACAGGCAACATAAGTCAACGTACACCCTCACAATCATATAAAGTGTTGCACACCAGGAACTTGTACTGTAATACCTGCATGTTTTCTTTCATTTTACATGCTGTTTTTAAGTGTTTTTTTCCTGAATAATTAGTTTGCAGATTCTCTGTTGTCTGTCTAAAAAGTGCATGGATATCGCAACAGCAAGGTCTAAATATCCGTAATGAAAAAAGTATCGGGTTGGCTCTCATGCACGGAAGTTTCAGAGGAAGCACCTGCAGATTGTGCTGAGTACATGGTTACTCAGTGGCACCACTGGAAGGGTAATGGATCCACAAACAGCCTCTTGGGGAACACTTGGCAGATACACATCTACTTAAGAAGATGCACCGAAGCAGAACACGCCCTCTATACATCCTGTGCATAATTTGTACAGAAAGCAAAGTTAAGTTTGACAAAAACAATACACAAATTTTGATAGTTTTTCCTGTTGATATCTATAGTTTCTGTGCACTTTGGTGTAATTGACATGAATGGAGGAAATGTTCTTATCTTCTTTAAGTGAGTGGAAACAAAATCATCCATATCTATCAATGACAAGTTAGTAGACACAAAACATACATACCTATAAAGAAAAACTATTGCAATCCAATACATTAACCCAGCAATAAACAACAGTATAGTAAAGCTGACAATGCTACATTTTTGTCAAGCTTTTCATTTGATTTACTGGTCAGTTTGAGGCTGCGATTGCTGATACACAACCTTGTACATTCCATTACAGCTTTACCATAGGAGGAGTTTAATTAACACCTCTCAGAAAAATGATTATTAGGCTTAACAAAGGTTATATCTTTTTTTGGAGGCACTGTGTTGGATTCCACTATGTTTTTAAGGTATACTGTTTTGTCTAACCCCATATGGATTTTATAAACTGGCACCAAACCTCAGTTTGAATAAAAAGTTAATTGGAGGTTCTTAGAAAATGGAATGTCTCACCATTGCTAAAACTTCTTTCACCAATCTGTGAAAGTAACCAGATTCATCTGTTGGTGCTAAGTGAGTCTGCAGGTACTGTACATGGAAGAGCTCTGGCCAAGTGAGTCTATAATAAAACGATAATGTGCATAGGTGCACTCCAAACGTCCCATCAATTGAATTACAAGTGGAATCTCCCACTTAGGGCGTGTTTACTGGAAAGGGCTTCCTCTTTCCTTCACTGCTCCAGGGCCAAAACATCATCAACAACAACAACAACAACAACATTTTTATCTTCCATTTCTTGACACCTGACCCTCTGTAAACTCTCTGCCCCGCAACCAAAACACATTCATGAGTGTTTTAAACAGCTCATATTTTCTTGTTTGAAAAATTGGAGGGAAATCTATAAAAATATCACTTTTATTGATTTAACCTTGTGCCCTACTGTATATTTTGTGACTTAAAGGAAGTACAAGTACATTCAAACTAAACAGGAAAAAAATTATCCAGTCGACAGTATCCATAAACTGTTGATGTAAAAGTCTTATATACTTATAAAACTATTGTTTTTAAGAAGAAGTAAAATGAGCCCTGTAGTGTTCTCAAGGGAACAGCAAAGAAGAGTCAGGCAGTGCTCAAGGCTGAAGCTGATTCACATAGCATTTGTTACAGTGTTGTTTCTCGGAAAAGAGCAGACAAAATAAGAAAATCAAATCAAATCTTGACACTTTTGCATTGGCTCAGTATTAATAGTTTCAACATAAGCTTTCAAGGGTTATTTTATAATTATTTTTAAATCATCTGTAATGACTTCCTTTTACATTGACCTGAAATTATCAAGAACATAAAACATGATGTATATATAAATATGGAAAAAACTAATTGTTTTGCATGGGAGATTACTAACTTTTTGTAGTAACTGCATGAGGGAGGAACTCAACATATTTTTCAAAGTCAGCTACGGATCCTCCTTTTTTTTTGAAGTCATAAATAATGGTGCTGCATGCAGAAAAGTGTTAGGAGCTGCTGTAGGTTAACTGATCCAGCTTTGGGGTCCTTATATGTCACACTCTCACACTGAACTCAATGAGGATGGTGCGCAGAACACAGCTGCTGGAAATTGATAAATCAAATCAAATGAAAACAGGCAACAATGTTGGCTGTCTGTGACTGTCTTCATGAGCCCATGGTACAAATAGGAATGACAATGATCAGAATGATCGCCACTGCAGTGGCAATGAGTGCAGTCAACTTGTAGACCTTGGCCCGGCGCAGGTCAGCCTCTTTACGCCTGAGCAGAGCATCGTAGCCAGGGGTGTAGATGTCGTCCATCCAGAACTCAATGTTGTTGGGGTTAAGAGACTCCTGGGCCTGAGAAAAATACATTTTAAAGAGTTTTAGAGCAGATATAAACCCATATGGACTGAATAAAAATCAACACCTTACCTATTCAAATACTGTAAACTCTTTTCTATTAGTATCACTTATTTGTGAGATTTACTAGCCCCTCTTTCCTCAATTCTGCATGATGCAATGTGAAAAAAATGCAGAAAGCATTGGGATTAAGTTATTTATTGATTAAAGTCAGTGACTTAATATGAGAGTTATTACAGGAATTTATATTAGTGTAGCCCTTTAAAGGTCAACTTCTCTTACCTGTATGTCCAAAGGGGAGATCCGTGCCTCTCTATCATCCACAGTCCAGATGGGCCTTCCCCTCCCTTCAGCCAGTCTGTTTTCTATCATCTTCCCAGAGGTGAGCCCCCCTGTCAGACTGCTGTCTTTGTGGCGGAATAGCGATGAGTTAAACACTTGTTCCACCAGGCTGGACTTATGGGTGAGTAGGTTAGTTGTGCTGCTTGACTGATCTACCTAGAAGCAAAATGGACCAAACATATATTTAAAATATACTGACTGTACAACTGTTATGAAGGCTACCTACGTATGTGAGGCAAAGCTGGCAATTTTATTTAACTAAATACCACCACCAAACATGCATATTAATTTGAATTGATAAGCTGTTTCCTTGCCCAAACAGTATTATAGTAGGTTTAAACCAATATCCTACGAAGCAGCTTAATTAGCTCATCAACTGACCATATAAAATCACATGTTCTACGACTCACACATAGTGTACATACTCTCTTTTTGCCTTCATACTGGATTACAGCTGAATTTGTTTAGAAAATAAATTATCATTTGCTGAGAAACCCACCTCTCATCTTACAGTTAGATTATATAGAATAAAACCTACACAGTAGTATTACCCTACCTGTTCAATTTTTCCATGTGAGACTTTGCGATCTTTACTATTCGAGAATGACACCTTCCAGTCTCTTGCAGAGTTAGACATATTCAGTTGTTTGGAATCAGGCACAATTTTCTCTTCAGGCTGTGCTTTTGATTCACGACGAGCTGATGCATCCTTCTTCCCTTCTTTTCCCCCCTTAGAATCAGCCTGACCTTTTCCTCTTTCTGTTTGCTCCCCAGCAGTGTTCCATCGGCTCCATTCCAGACTACTAGTGCTGGTACCTGGAAACAGATTTCCAGATACTGACAGAGGTAGAGGCTCTGATGAATCAGAAGGAGTTAGAGGATGGCTCATAAAGGAGGAAACGCCACTGAGAGGCTCCAGCCATCGGCCACCACTGCTTTGTCCACCATCACCAACAGGTAGCTGGATCTTTTCATCCAGTCGCTGCAGAGCAGACAACACCTGGGAAATCTCAGCCTTTACATCATTTAATGATTCCAGTTGTCTTTCTATCTGGCTCATTCTGAGCAGCAGCTTACAGACACTGGCCTTCACCCCATCGTCACTGCTTTCCAAAGAGTGGAAAAGCCTTTGGAGTTGACCTAGGCGGCCACGTCGGGCCTCAGGGGTGTCCTGGTTGATGGTCCCTGTTCCATCACTGGGGTGCAGGACTCCGGTAGAACCGCACATGCTTATGTCATCTAAGAAACGAAAGATGACACTGATGTCATCCTCACAAAACTCAGGGTCATCCAATGAAGTCATGAAGGAGAGACGATCAGCATGGACCAGACTTCGGAGGCGACGGGTGTCCGGTGGGTCTGTCTGGGTTCCTTGAGCCTTGACTCCATCGCCTCCACTTGGCAATCCACTATCCCCACTCTCACCCCCAGATGATCCCAAAGCAGGTGTCGATCTCCTGGGAAGTTGCCCCATTTGTGATTCCATCCCAATACCAACACTGCCCAAGCCTATCCGGTCCTCTAGGCTGTGACTCTTGTTGCTCCAGATGGGTCTCTGGTTCCTGGGAGGTTGGAGGTGTCGAGGGGACCACTCTTGGACTGATCCAGGTCCGAAATAAGTTGAGTCTTGCAGGTCATCAAGGCTTTCATGTTGAGCCCCCTGGTCTGGCAATTGTTGGATTGTTCTTGGTGATGGGTAAGGATTTGGGATCGTTTCAAAGCTGTGATTGTCAAAGCCTTTCTGCAAAATGTTGGGACTCAGAGTATCACTGTTGACGGTTACCTGAGGTATTAAAGGCGGCTGGTTGTGAAAGTCCTTCCTAAAGATGTTTCTCTTCTGGTCAACAGACGATGAGGGTTCAGCTTCAAACACCTCCACGGGTGCAGAATCTCCACTAGACTCACTGTCCGTTTCCAAAGGCAGGTAGATATTCTTCATGATCTCGTTAGGGATTTGACCACTAGAGTACAAGAGTGTTGTGTGAGGCAAGTCGAAAGACACAGCCCTCGCCCTGACTGGAGGGGAGGACACAAGGGAGATAGGATCAGGGGGAAGACTTCCTCGCTTGCGGGCTGAGTAATTCGATTTCGGAATAAGCAAGTGCTGGTCGATAGGCCTACCACCGGAATCAGAGAGGGCACGTGATCTTTCTCGACCAGAAATGTTCAGCTGGTGGATTCCAGGCAGACTCGAGCCTAGGGATTGGTCGACTGGGAGGATTGTCTGGGCTCTCATTGGCTGACTGTCATCAGCAGCCCCACTCGTCATCTGAATAAGATTGAATATAGTTACAATATCAGCAGCGACCCCTATGGGTGATAGCCCCTGGCCTCTGGTGGAAACCCTGTCTCTGAAGAGAGTAGCTGGGAAACAGGGGTCCCGGCTGGCAGCAGCAAACAGCAAACTCCTGAGCTCAATGAGGTGCTCGAGGTCAAAGCGGGTGCTGACCATGCGACAAAGGTCCTGGAACGTCAGCCACTGGCGCATATTGGCCAGTTCCTCCAGGATCCCAAGAAGGACCCCGGGGTATTCCTGCTGCAGGTTGGCCATGGCTGCTCCCCTGATGGGGAAAAAACAGCAGTCAGCAAGGCAAAGCAAGTTTATCTGTAAAGCACCATCAAAATACAAGGCAATTCAAAGTGCTTTGCATTACAAATAAAACCTATTAAAAAAAACAGACATAAGGCTGGATAAAAAGACACAAATATGTTGAATAGCTAATCTGATAAGTGCATGTAAATCTTTTTATCACTAGATCTAAATGAAAATGTTCATCTTTGTCTGAAAAATAAATAATCGTTTTTATTAATCATTAAATTAAAATACAATAATTATAATATTGTAATAATATGAAACTTGTTATATCATAATATATGTGTAGAATGTATAATAATGTATATTAATATTGCATGTTAATAAGATAATAAAGCAATTGTAATACTGCAAGGATGCAATTGTGTTGCCAAGTATTATTTGTTTTAATTCTATTCATTTACAGATAATTATCATTGCTATCATTATATTAGGTGTTAATAATAGTAATAACCTCATTATAGTAATAAACTTGGCAGCACTTCTTCACTACACTAAAAGTATCAAGGGTTTCTGATTCATGAAAAGGGCGTTTTAAATGACCATTTGCAAAACGACCTTATTTTCGGCCCCAAAATAACTGATCATCTGATGTGATGACGCCGTATCTCTGCGCACGACTTCACCTCACTGGACATTTTTAATCCCTCATTTCTATTAAAAGCTTCAGGCTAAATGTACATTTAAAATGTGTCTGAATATCAGGAGAGGGAAAAATAGTTTTTTAAAAGGTGCAACAATCTGTGCAATGATTCACATTTTGCATCAGTGTATCAGCTTGGACATTACAATGTTGTAAACATAATCTGGGTTGTAGAAATCTCACTGAAGGTGTACTGTAGCTTGAGTGGAGGTGGTTGTAGGAGCATAGTCACTTACCTGAATCTATTGAATGATAAATACAACCACGCCTGTGTCTATCAACAATGACAAATAACATCCAGTTTTACGGCAAAAGCGAAAAAAGATCCAGGTCGGCGCATACTGTCACACTCCTTCCACGGGCTTCTCTGTTTGTAGCAGCGACTAGCCCGCAGCCCAGGCAGGAGAGGAGAAAATTAGAAATCAGGTCATCTTCCCACAAGTCCCTGCAGTGCCCTGAGGGACCTCAAAATACATCCAAACGGGTTCCCCTCACCAAAGATCAGCGATGAGCACTTGCAAAGTCAACAGTACACCCACATTTCTGACAGACACACCGGAGGAGAAACAGGACACTCCAGTGTAAGTGAGTGGGGCAGAACCAGGAGCACATTTTCTCAGGGTGTAATAATTGGTTATGTGTGCTAGTTGAGCATGCGAATAAAGGTCACATTAAAAATTGATGTGAGCTAATTGACACTCCTAGAACTCTAAACTGATAGTAAATCATAAGGAAGGGGGTGAATTGCCTGCTAGATTGCTGCCTGGACACAGGAGTCTGCCAGGCTTCAGCCCACCCAGACCTTTCACCCTTACACTGCATTATCATCCATAAAGGCTTGTACTTAAAACCCCATTAGAGCAAGGCTTTCATCGCTGAGTAGTAGCACTCTGCTACAATCTGAACGGACAACTCTAATTCATCTGAAAACTCACTGAAGAGCACATCCATCATCCCGTGTACTCAGGAATCAATGGGGATCAATGCTGTGAATGAGCTGTGGTATGAAAAGCGATGCAGGTTTAGATATAATACAGTACTATACTACAGTACAGCCCTGAAAATACAGTGCAATACCAGCAGGCCTGTAGCATGATAGTTCTGTATACCAGGTGAAAAAAGTACAAAAGTTGAATAATGCATTCAAAAGATAATCTGCAGTTATTGATTTTCAGAGATGCATAATTTGATAGTACTTGGTGTTTACAGTAAAATAGGCTTTATTGCTTCCAGAAACATTTAAAGAGATGCACCTTAACAACAATCTTTCAGTGGTATTAATTTATAAGGGAGCAACAACTATTAAAAAATAATATTTTCAGGACATCACTGTATGAATATGTGATTATTGCTGTGTTAAGATTTCAGCTGATTTGGGACTCATGTTTTGTCTTCTTCCTTGGTTTTGATTTCACCACTGGAGTTACAATACTTGGCGTCAGTGAAGGATTCAAGGCTGGATCTAATGCTGGGTTCAGGGCCAGCAGGTCCAATATTGTGGCACTCTGATCAACTGTAGAAATACAACATCGCAGAGGTCAGGAAACAGAGGAGTGGCACACAGCACACGTAACGTTATTCTCTGGGTTACGGTCGCTTACCAGCATTCTCCTCTTCACCACTGGCTTCCTGTTCTGGTCTGTGGAGAGAAACCCGTGCCAAGTCTGCCACCTCATTTATGAAGCTTTCTTCTGCCTCCTGATTGAGACAGCAGCACAGTGCTTACAGACAATAACTGTGCAAGGCTGTTATATATTCATATTCCTGTCATCAAGGAGACAAACAGAGTAGACATGAAGCAAACTAACCAGTAGCTGTTTTTTGATCCTTTCCATGATTTGATCTTGGGCCACTTTCTTTTGTCTCAGTTCCTCATATATACTCTCCTGTTGCAGATCACACAGCTCCAACACCCTCCTTTTGTGAAGTTCAACCCTAGCACGCGATAAAACAAGGAACAATTATGCCAATATAATGTTAATGGGCGGTCCTCCCAAAAATGGCCAGCACTGCTGGGGTTGTTATACCTCTGTTGAAACTCAGCAGATGTAGGTTTTTTGCCCCAGTTCACCAGCTCCCTCTGCAACGCTCTGCTCAGCTGACTGCTGCTCTCCATCTTCTCATTCACCTCTGAAGAAAAAGTTTACAGCAGTAACGTCAACGTGCATAATTATTTTTAACTTGGCGTGCTCCATGTCCCATAATCCATCCTACATGGCGATTCAAAGAGGTATTTTAATATGAAGTGTGTTCACACGAGAAAAGCAATAAAGCGAATTACACAGATAAAATCATTCATATACTTATACAATAAAATATGTTTAATTGACAGTCACAGTTTGATAGACAACCAACATCATCCACATTTATGTTTGTATTGTATATTTCCTGTAAGTACAAATTGGCAAAGTGTGTTGATATTTTTGTATAATATCAAGTTAGTATCTACTAAGGTTTTGGGACATAGCTACTGTCTCCCATTTGTCACGTGTAAAACTCACCCAGTCAATCAAATAACAAGGTAGCAACCACAGACATAACTATTTCAGGTTTATTTATTTGGTAAATCAACAATCCATAGTCACAGAAAAATGTCAATCAAATATGTACTGTAGTAATTACTGAAAGGGACTGTAAGCAATCGTAATCTAATTCATTTTTTATCAAATTCTGCTAATATTTTCTCACGCTGTCGGTTGTGCACTGAAAAAATATCAGATTTTTCTAGACAGCCCTGTCTGTGTCGATGGAAAACAAAAAAAGGTGCAGACCGCACCTCACAACACTGTGTACAGTGTTAAGAGACGTGCCAGCTGGCTACTTGCTAGACCGTCCGTCTCCCATGCTTGAGGCTGCAAGTTCAGACCCAGACCAATGCGGTCAGAAAAAAAACAACATGCAATCTCTCATCAACATTGCTTACTCCCCCTTTAACCATGACAGACATTTTCCTTTTGTTTACAAATGAAACAGTAATTATAGCAAGATTAGTATTAGTATTAACACTAAAATCAGGGTTTATACAGATATGGAAGTGTGCACGTGTTGTGATTGTAATCTCACCCTGGTTCATGTTTGGCTGATCCGGCTGTAGTTGTTTTGTAATGTCCTGTAGGTGTGAATAGTAGCTCTGGACCAGCGCAGTGAGAGAATCTTTAGTCACGTATACACTCTCTGACGCAGCCTCTATCAGGTGGTGCTAGTGAGAAAAAAGAAACGGATAAGGCTTCAGTTTAGCTGGCAAACTTATCTAAGAAACACACAACTGAAATTTGATACCTTCAAGCTATCATCATCTGGTTTTGGAGAGGCCGGGGACTCCATGGGCAGGGTCTCCATCATTTGTTGGATGGCTTGGCTGAGGGCATTGCCAAGCAGCAGCTGCGCATGGCTCTGAAGCAGCTCCATTCCTGTTTCCTGCTCAGAGAGGAACTCCTGCTGGAAGCTGTGGCCCACCAGCTGACTCTCTGGACCCAGATGCCTCTCTGCTAGGCTGGCACTGCTATTCTGTGATTAGGAAGAGACAAGGGCATTTGAGCCCAGACCAAGTCCTTTCAATCAGTCCCGCTGCAGCATCCTCAGTGTAGGCGTGATTTATTGAGGATGCCTAAAAGAGGTACTTAGTAAATCCTCTAACCACCTCTCAGACTCAGTGCTCAGTCAAAAGAGTGTGCACATTTTTTTTCTCACCTTGAGAGTTGAACTGACACAGGACAGGCTTTTACCGGGATCCTCCATAAGCCCGGCCCTGAAATCAGTCTGAGAGAGCACCTTCAGCTTGGACAGCCTCATCTCCTTCAGCATGTGCAGACAGAAGTGCCTGACCACAAAGCTCCTCTGCACCGCCACCAACAGGTGCTCATGTTTCTTCTCTATCAGCGTCCCCACGTCACTGAAGACAGGATCCCATTGCATTATTTTAAAGCACCTCATAAAAATTGATTCAGATATAAATGGATATGGCTATGTTATTAGTGCAATTTTTTTTTAAACTTTCTTTCACAATCTAAATAGGCCATAAACACTGTTGGACGGGTCCTCCCATCTCACCTGTTGAGTGTGTAGCTCTGTCTGGCCACCATGGTCTGGAGAATCTTCAGCTGTTGTTCACTCAGGTGTTTGAGACAGGCCTGCGCCAGAGCCATCTCCTCACTCCACACCTACAGGAGAAGAGGCCCGGTTAAAAACAACGAAAAGCATAAATATATATATTTTTTATGTAATGTAAAAATAAATGCTTATATTTTCTGCATTGTTTAACCTGTAAAATAAAAAGTTTTCATTTCAGCAAATTTGACACTGATACCTATATGTCTGTAAAAGGCTCATATTAGCCATTTTTTTTACCGGCCAACAGATAAATCTGCCAGGTTATCTAAAGTTACTGAACGACTTGAGCTCAGAGCACAAACAGAGAAGTAAAAATGTAGATAAAAAAGAAAAAGATGAAATGTATCTGATCCACCATGTGGTGTCTACCTGTCCGTCTTGGTCGAGCTGAGCCCTCATGTCCTCCAGTTGCAGATTGATAGTGCACTCAGCCTGCTGCAGCTTTTCAACCAGCTCCTGCTCCAGGTCCAACCACAGCCGCTCGCAGCGCTCAGCAGAGACGTTCGACTGGGCAGAGACCGAGGTGAGAAAGATGTCCTTGGCTAGCTCCCCGAGCTTCCTTGACCACAAGCCACGAAGTTTCTGTAGATACAGGATTTTACACAAGATTAGCATATACACACACACACATACACAAACAAACGAGCATCCCTTCAATACAATATAGTATTCAACCGTTTACCTTCCAAAGGTCACAGAGAGCGTCAGCCACCCTGTTCTCCTGCTGCAGCTCCAGATCAGAGATCTGCTGCCTGTGTTTAACCAGCAGCTCCTGGTACACCTGCACCAAAGGTCAGAGTTCAGATTTAGATACCGGTGGATTTACATGGGCTTCATGTTTTTTTCATCTTGTCCAGTTACGAGTAAAGAAGAGTCTCAAGAACCAGCAAAAAATCATACATCATACGTTATGTAACAGTAATTCCTGATCTACATATTAATGCACTGTAGGCTAAATGTTGTGACCTTGGTGAGCTGCTGTAGGTCACTGTGAGTCTGTGTCAGTTCCAGGGCCTGGGTCTTTTCCTTGGCCTGGCTCCTCTGAAGCTTCTTCCGCTTGGACTCCATTTTGCTGCACTTGTCGTTCACCAGCTCCTTTGTCTTCCGCCTGCACTCTGCAACAATAAGGTTGAACCTATAAAAATTGACTAGTTGTGTAGTTATCATAAAAGTTGCCCCTGCCATTGTGAGTAACATCTGGATGTTACACCAATTTTTAAAAGAAAACAATGTATATTATTTGTTTCTAATTGATGATGTAAATGATGTAATTTTACTCCATTCGTGCTTGGCATATAGATAACATAAGATATAGGGTAAAGGCACCTTACTCATGTTTAGCCAACAATAAAACTGAACAGTAAAATACACCAAGAAAGCCAAAGAATATTGCCACTGGCAGCACAGTTGATTACTTACACAGTAGGACAGAAGTAAGAGTCTTTATAACGTCTTATGTTGAAAGATGCTACATTAGAGTCCTGTATGCAGTAACAGACGTGCTGTTCAGTGCTGTCCTGAAAGAACCTGACCTTATTTGAGGAGCTACAGAGGATTCCCAGAAAATGGTCTATTTTGAGAGTGTACATCACTTAAATTTGAAAAGTAGGCTAGACATTGTCCACTGCTACCTGCCACCAGAAACTAGTTCAGTTTAATCAAACACACTTCCACAGCACGGTCAGTCTTTTTATAACTGTATATAGTGCCCCCCTCCTTTTTGAATCAAATTCTTTCACCCATATCATGGCAAACAGTAGGTGTCTTTCTGTCTTACCCTCAGTGCACTGCTGAAGACCTCTCGTCAGAGTCTCCTGAACTTCTGAAAAGATCTTCTCCATGTGGTTAAAGGTCAAGACGTCATCGCTCGTCAGCTGCTCCAGCGTTGTGGCCAACAAGCTCTGCCTCAGAGACGCTTCCCGCATCAACAAGGCAGGTTGGGACTGAAGAAGCCCCGTCAGCTCTTCCCACCACAGCAGTTTCTGCTGTATTCTCTACAAAGAATGAGACGTGTTCAACTTCTTCTATAGCCCATCCAGTTCCTCAAGTAATGACGTCAAGAATCAGAGGTCAAATCAATAGGATGCCGAATAGCAGCTTGTGTTTCTTACTTTTAGGTCTGCTTCTTGTGTGTTCACCAGGTGGTTCTCCACCGACATAAGAGTTTGAATGAGAGACAGAATCACATCCTGGGCTTCATCCCTGGAGAAAATGCTGGTCTTCGTCAGCAGAGTCTGACACAAGTCTTCCAACTGTTTGCTGAAACCTTTGGACTGTAAAGAGACATTCATTTTCCCACTTGAACGTTTTTAATAATTAGCTCAATGTGTTTTTTCTTATCATTATTAACCATTTGAAGGCCACGTTCAAGGAGATCTTTCTGCGTTCTCTCAATCTCCTCCAACGTACAAGGAGCGTCAAAGTTCTTCTCGCTGGCAATGTGGCCCAATGACAACTGCTTCTTTAGCTCATTCAGCTCCTAAAAGGACAGATGACAACATAAACTTCCCTGTGGGTTCAAATCTAAAATGTCTGCGTTTCAACGCACTGCAAGTTACCTTTTCGTGTATTTGCAGAATATTCTTGCAGAAGTCAGCATCAGTTTTGTCTTTTGGGAACCGGCAGTTGAATATTATGTTCACCATATGAAGAAAAATCTATACCAGAAATAATAAGAAACTAGAAGTCACACAAAAACAATTTGAACTTTTCTTATATATATATATATATATATATATATATATATATATATATATATAAACTCACCAGATGTTTTTCCTCCTGAAGGTGAGAGCAAAGCTCTTGTACGTCCTGCAGGGCCAAACAGTAAAGGCTGATCCTGCCTTCAAACCTGCAGAGAAAACGACAGCAGGATCACGTCAGTGGAGTCTGGTTTGTGCATATACTTGCTGCAGGTTAAGGTATGTAGTTATGGTTTTGCTTTTTAATGTATAGAGAGCACAGCCCCCTACCCTGTTAGTGTCAGTGTGTGAGGGTAGTGAGAGACTCTGGTGAAGCTCTGGTTCTGCAGGCTCTTGGGGACCAGCGACGAGGAGATGAAGTGACTGCTGTCATCGTTGTCCTGCTCCTGGCTCAGAGACTCCCCGTCAGTGGAGGAGGACGACTCCTCGTTCGGCAGCGCCGGGAACTTGTTGTGCTCGTGCAGTGACGGGTTGGAAGCTCCATCTGCTAAAGGCTGACGGAAAAAGCGAAAAGTTGTGGGAAGGAATTTATCATCAGTAATAATTGCAGACTCAGAGTTTTACCTAGCTGTATATGTACAGTGTGTACTGTAGCAAGTGGTTCGTCACATATCATCATACACCGACTGATTGCCACACGGCTGTGGCTCAGGAGGCGGAGAGGGTCGTCCACTTAACCAGAAGGTTGATGGTTTGATCCCCGGCTCCTCCGGTCTGTGTGCCCATGTGCCCTTGGACAAGATACTTAGCCCTACATTGCCTCTGACGGCTGTGCCAGCAGTGTATGAATGATGTGTGATAGAAAAAGCCCTGTGTATAGAGGCGCTGTATGAATCTGCATGTGAATGTGTGAATATGACTTGTACCATTTACCATTTACGACACCTCACTGCCTGGATTGTGGCATGTTCGGCTTGTTGAGCCTACTCTCATTTAACTACAGAATTATGGCAACATGCATGCATGGACTTACTCTGTATTTTTGGTTGATGGGATAAACCACCTTTGCTCTGGATGCAAATGCAGCCACATCGCTGCTCACGGGCGGCGGCTGCTGCGGCTGCTTCTTCTTCTCCTGGTCAACGGGTGAAACAGAAATGGATGACCAGTGGGAAGTTAAAAAGTCAACGTGTTATGTCTTTTCTTGAAGTGCACAACTGTCCTTTTCAGCACTTTGGCATCACGGATGTAACTCAGCCATCTGCCTGGGTACAGTTACCACGCACAGTGTATGAGAAGGGACTAATACTTTTTCCGTGGGGGCTCCACTCGCAGCCTCCTTCCTGCTGTTGCTGACACCGTCACTCTGGTGGTTGTCGTCGGGCTCGAGCAGCCTCCTCGCGTTGTGGCCCTGGTGACGCAGGATTTCAGTTCATAGGTGAAGTGTACTGTGGCGAGACAGACTGTGGGTGGATTGTGCGGGTGCTGAAGATGGAGATGCTTACTTGTCTCGTCAGCAGCAGAGGCTTCAGGCAGAAGACGTACAGGAGAGCCGCGGCCAACACTCCCGACAGTCCCCCGCACAGCGCGGCCACCGTCAACAGTTCGGTGTAAACGAACAGCGACTCGGCGAAGACCACCGGGACGTCCACGCCGCATCCCGCGATCACTTCCTGTCCCGTCATTTCACAGCGAACTCACCGCACTGCAAGTACAAATCGGCGGGTTTGCCCTTTTCACGAGAGGCCTAACGGCAGAAGGCGACATGTTACCAATGGTTACAACAACAGACCAAACTCATCTCCTGCACAAAAGTAGCTGGACTCCTGGATGTTCAGGCTAAAGTGTTTCAGCTCGAATGTTGTTTGTTTTTGTTAAGTTTTTTCTTCTTCTCCATGGGTGTTTACATTTTCTAAATGATGATGCCCAGCGACGATTTGCGAAATTTAAAAAAAAAATTAAACGACAAACTATTTTCAGCCAATGGGCGGAAAGAGATTCGAGAGGAGGACCGAGACAGTAGAGCTAGCTAACATTATGGCGGGAAAAAAGATGGATTCCCCTTCAGTATTAAACCCCAATGATGACCCATGGTAGAAAATGAGGACAGGTAACCCGATAATAATGTTGACACGAATGAAAGCAGCACCTTTGGACTAACAGGACATTTAATATGATATTTATGGCTTGTTTTAGGAAGCCTCCACGCCAACGAACACGCGGGGTTTCATATGTCGTTTTATTGTGAAAGCCCCAACCGGAAGTACACGTATGTACTCTGTTGAGCTTGATAACGAGGGAGGAAATGCCCGTTTTCCCAAAGTTTTGGAAATGTTTGTGAAGTGAAGTAGCGACGGTCCGCGCGGCTCTTCCGTTCGAGCTAAACGAGTCAAACGATGTCGTTGCTCGACCGAGTCGCTGCCAAAGCTCAACAAGGAGCCGCGGAGATGATTCCGTCGCGGTGGACGATGTTTAACCGCAGCCAGGCACAATGCAGCCGGTTCGCTAGCGGCTCTCCTCGGTGAGAGCGGCGGCACACAGCGACTCCCGAATGCGTCGGGTTCACTCCATCCCGGCGAAGCTCTCGTTGTTGTCATTCGTCCTGAGTGTCCAGGTGTCATGTTTGTTCCCTCCTCGCGTTTGTCCCCGCCGCCCGTGTCGCGGGGGGACCCGCGGGGTGTGGGAGCACCGTGCGGGACAGCGGGCTCGGTTCAACGGTGCATGTCGGGGTACATCGTGGTGCACAGCCCGGCCACCGCCTCCTCTGTCGGAGCCCCCGGAGGTGAGTGTCCTCAAACAGAAGAACTCGAACCTTCCGTGTCAATAACTGTCGTGACTGTACCTGTGACTGTACCTATATCTGTGACTGTACCTGTACCCGTGACTGTACCTGTGACTGTACCTGTGACTGTACCTGTACCCGTGACTGTACCTGTACCTGTGACTGTACCCGTGACTGTACCTGTACCTGTGACTGTACCTGTGACTGTACCTTTACCTGTACCCGTGACTGTACCTGTACCTGTGACTGTACCTGTACCCGTGACTGTACCTGTACCTGTGACTGTACCCGTGACTGTACCTGTACCTGTGACTGTACCTGTGACTGTACCTTTACCTGTACCCGTGACTGTACCTGTACCTGTGACTGTACCTGTACCCGTGACTGTACCTGTGACTGTACCTGTGACTGTGACTACCTGTGACTGTACCTGTGACTGTACCTATATCTGTGACTGTACCTGTACCCGTGACTGTACCTGTGACTGTACCTGTGACTGTACCTGTACCAGTGACTGTACCTGTACCTGTGACTGTACCCGTGACTGTACCTGTACCTGTGACTGTACCTGTGACTGTACCTGTGACTGTACCTTTACCTGTACCCGTGACTGTACCTGTACCTGTGACTGTACCTGTACCCGTGACTGTACCTGTGACTGTGACTGTACCTGTGACTGTGACTACCTGTGACTGTACCTGTGACTGTACCTGTGACTGTGACTGTACCTATGACTGTACCACCAAGTGTCTAGATATCTACTGGAGCTACACACGTGTAACCAATCACTGTGATGCTATTTACTTTCATATTCTTGTAATCGATTAATCGGTCGATTTTTTTTCTCGATTAGTTTTTTGGTCCATAAAATGTCATAAAATTTTGAAAAATGTTGATCGTGTTTCCCAAATCCCCCGATGATGTTTGTGTTTTGTCCACACACCAAAGATATTTCTTTTACTATCACAGAGGAGCAAAGAAATCAGAAAATATTCACATTTAAGAAACTGAAATCAGAGGATTTTGACTTTTTTTTCCATAAAAAACACTTGAACCGATTAATCAATTATTAAAATAGTTGGCGATTAATTTAGTTGTTGATTACTAATCGATTACTCGATTAACTGTTGCAGCTCTAGTGTCTGTTTTGGGGCTTACCTTATAAATACACGCCTGTAGGCTGTCTTTCGATAAAGCTATTTATACTACGGATATGAATTTTTGGGGGTTGATATTGATATTAGGGAGTACAAGATTACCGTTACAGATAAATCGGCCGATATATATACTTTTTAAAAATGTTTTTATCTCAATGATTCCTAAAATGTCGTTATCAAACCTTTATGACAAAGAAATGTAATTGAGGCTTGATATTTTAGTTTAACCATGAACTTTATCATAAATTTCTATAAATTGAATTTTTTTTACAAATACAACCAAATGAAAAGAACTTTAGTAAAGAAAAAAAACATTTATTTTACATAAAATGTAATCATAAATGCACATTTAAAGGCTCATATCAGTTGCCCAATAATATCTGTCTGGCCAATCGATATATTGGTCAGGCTCTAATGTATACATATTTTCTTTTAATGAAGAGTTTCCATATGAAATGTTTCACACTAGCTGCCTCCTTTATCCATCGTAAGATTCTCTCCAGTGTCCATGTCATGCAACGTGAGGCTGGTGGGGGGACAGCAGGACTGGCACTGCTCAGGATGGACGGTTTGTACTTTTCTCTTTATTTAATGCACATATGATACCATAAATTGCAAAGTGAATTCCTGTGTAAAGAGTTGGTTTAGTTGTGCATATGACTGATTGTTGGTTGAGTACACTGTTTGACAATGCTGTATACTTACAGATGATCTATAGAGAGAATTGCTGTTTATTAATGTACCAGCACGTTCAGCCTCGGTGCTGTCCTTTACCCAGACAGTTCAAAACCCCCACCTCGCCCTGACAGGTACGATGGACATCAAAGGGCCCGTGGTGTTTTCTTCAGCGGGTCCCCTCTCTTCTTCAGCTCCCGCTGGTCCCTGGAGACACTCCTTTTACTCTTCATTTACCCGCATGTCAAACATCTTGCACCTTCGGGTTCGCCGGAGCACACTCACCAGATACAACCTGGGCCACACTCTGCCTCAGGTAGGTCTCTACATTATTTCCATCCCTAAAATTGATGAAGGAGAAAAAATGTAGTTCTTGGTTTGATGAGATTGGCTGATTTTGGCATTCTCGCCGGTGAATACATGGGTCATCATGCACAATATCAAAGCTATTAAAAGATGTAGGAGTCACAAAAGTGCCAATAATGGTAAATTGAATGGTTATCATGAAGGACATAGCTAACTAGACAATGCTTTGAATGCTTCCACAGGTTCAGAGTGTGGCGCCTCCATCTGCGTTTGGGGTTCAATTTCACAAGTGTGCTCAGGTACATCAACATCTTGCCCATTGTACACGTGTGCATTTAATACCTACATATTCGTGCTCAACCACCTTTAATCTGCAAACAGATATGAAGGATTAACCATCCAGCGATTCGTTCTCCCCCTCCTCGATCACACAGGTGAAGCTCGACACTGATCCGCCTCAGCTGACCTTCTTCCTGCTGATTCACAACATGGGCCCGGTCGGCGGCACCAACCTGTCTCAGGTGGCCATCCGGGACTCCCTTTCCGGAATAGTCCCCCTAAAAACTGAAGGCAGGGTGGTGGAAAGAGGCTACCAGACGTTTGCCATCGATTCACTATCTGGTATGTTTGGGCCTGAGAAGGATCTGAAAGTGGATTTTTAACCGTAACATGTCAGGTTTGAACTTTTAATTCGTTTTTTTGTTTTATTTATACCATTGTTTTGTACTCCTCAGCTGGTTCTCAGATTGTTGTCAATTATACTGCTCACATAAGGAGTCATAAGAGTGAAGTCCTGGATCTTCCAGCTTTTCTCACCTTCTCTAACGCCTCACAGGTATTGTTCTTTCCTTTTCTTTTTATTAACCTCAAAAGCAACTTTCCAATTGTAAAACTTTGTGATACTAAAATAACAAATTTTTAATTTACTAACATTAAAAATGAGAATATTTGGAGTTATAACCTGAAGCTTTGTTTTCTTGACTCCACAGAACGACGTCAGTATGTTTGGTCCACTAACAGCTAATCTAACACTGAGGGTGAATTCCACTGACAGGGTGAGTAGAGGACACTCACTATATACCTGCGCTGTTCCTCTGCTGGAAACACACCCGGGGCTTTAAGTGGCACATGATTGTTGATGCATGATTTCTTATTTGTAATTTGTCATGTTCACAAAAATGGGAAGTCTGACGTTTCCGCTCACCGTTTCAGATCTATCCGAACCACGGTGTCCATTTTGCTGGATTTGTTGCTGGGTTCTTTGTCACATTGGTGCTGCTGTTGCTGGGGTTTCTGGCCGTGAACCTCATAGGCCTCAGAACCAGGCTGAACCTTCTTCAGCAAAGGGTATCACAACCGTAAAAGTGTATTTGCCAGTTAAATTGTAATGGCAGATTGTTATCAAATGCTGTTGTCAGACATGACGATAACTCTGCTGAAGAAAGCAGTGTCTTTGTTTACAGTCATTAACATGGAAGTCTGGAGCTAAATTTTCGGACATTTGCGTTCAAACATAGAGCCCATCTGGAAAAACTAAAGGAAATTTGTCCGGACTTCCATGCATCTCTGAATGTAGCCAAGCAAAATTTGTTCATTACCTGCAGTATATATTTGTAATGGTGTATGAAGAGAGCGAAAACTGCTTTCTCAAATCAATGATTTGGTTCAGGTATATGTTGATATATTGTACATGTATTTTCTTGGCTTAGAGAAAGAGAAGGGATTCAGACCCAGAGTATGCAGACTGCATCATGAGTGAGACAATTAAAGATGAGGCAACATTTGAAGACAAGATGGTGGACATCATGGTGTTGGAAGATCCACAGAACATGTACCAGGCTTTGGAGAAGTGAGTAAACCTGTCGAGGGAATTCCATTTTTTATTTCTATTTATCAATCAAGTCTGATGTCCTTTATTTGAGTAATTCACCACCTAAAGGAAGAAATTGGCAGATGTGTAAATGGATGAATATGATATATAATGTATTCTGAACCACAACATACAAGTTCGAATGGCTTACTAATGCATTTCATCCACACAAGCCTTGAAATATCTACACTGCTGCGAGCCACCAACAACCTGGAGGCCACCCGGATTCAGATCTACAAGGACGTGATATCGTCCCTGCTGGGCGGCCTGAGGTCCCGGGGCCAGACAACCACTCAGTCCCAGCAGAGGCTTCTCAGTGTGCTCCATGGACAGCTGCTCGGCATGGAGGGACGGCTGAAGGAGGAGCGGGGGTCCCGCATGGCTGCGCTGGCTGGCCAGTGTAACCTGGAGACTCGGGAAGAAATGGAAGCGGAGCACCGCAGGGAAGCGGCTCAGAAAGCCCAGGCCGAGCTTCTGTGTCAACATGCAGAACGACAGGTAACAGTCATTTGTTTAATTATTGTATTTGTTCAGTTTTGTATCGTCTCACTGAAAAGAAAAACAAAAAAGATTACTTATAAATTGAAAACAGAAAAGATGTTTTTACCTGTAAATATTGTATGAATTTAGAGTCAAATAAACTTTGTAGGGAAGTAGCATTACATTTTTTCCAAGTGGAACCGAGTGATTCCATCAGATGCTATCATTTAACTGTAAACCGTTGTCATGTTGGTAGGAGCTCCTCCAGTGCAGTGTCCTGCTGGAGAAGCTGCACAAGCTGAGTCAGAGTCAGCTCCAGCGCATCCTGTTGGTCCGACATGAAAAAGCCTCAGCGAAGGTCCAGAGGCAGATCATCGAGTGGCGCAGGGTGGAACTGCACAAGATCTTTTCTGAGGAGCTGGAGGAGGCCACCAGGATGGGCGAGCTGGAGAAGAGCACCGCCAAGAGTCTCCAGCATGATTATTTTACATGTCAGGTGACCAACTAAAATTGATTTGATACATGATAAGAACCTTGGCCATTTGAATATCATACAGAGTTAATACATTTTGCATCATTACTTTTCAGAAAATTCCCCTTCAACCCATAAAAACTAAATCAATGAGGATTTGGGATAATGTGACGTTATTTCTGTCCAGGATCAGCTAGAAGAGGTTCTGGATGTGGTCCTTGCCAATCAGCGCTATGTTTTGGCTGAACGCCATGCACAGAGGAAGTTCCTGGTCCACAGCCTTCACAGCCTCAACGGCCTGATATCTGACACATTCACAAGCACCTCCAGCAACCTGGACAACTGGTTCACTCACATCAGGAGGTTTGTGCTTATTACAAGATATTCTACACTCTTAATGTGGCCCAGTAAGCTCCAACAGTAATACAAAAACCCATTGTCTCCACATCTATAATCAATCTGAAGCGGTTCCTTATACAATGTGAAATATATTATTTAAGATTTAAATCTGAAAAATTGTGCTGCATTTTTAAAAATCAGTGTCAGTCAGGGATGGGCACCTTTGATGAAAGGGAGGGCCACATAAATTTTCACCTCACTACCAGAGGGCCAGATATATCAACATGCACTTCCACCATTATAACGGTGTCACTTAATTGGCCTACTATAGCTAACTAATTCAATAAATAGAACGAAATATATACTGGCAATCAAAGTTTATTATACCAATTTTCAAAAATTGCAGATGATTTGGCTCTCTCAATAGCACATGACCCAGACAAGTTTCCCTAGCGGGCCAACATTTTTAACATTTCTATTTTCATAAGAAAAATCAACATTTCAACTTTGTTAAGCTGTGAACTTAACGCAGAAACAAACATCCACATTCCTGAGTCATATATTATTTCAGTGCAATGGGGACTCAAACTATTATGCTACAAAAACCAAAACATATCTCTTTGTTCTGTCTCCTGCTGGCGCACAATAGACTGAATGTCAATCTCAATATTAGTGCATCCAATCTGCATGAGCTGAAAGAGTGTCTCATCGGTCAGTCGGTTTCTTTCTCTTGATTTGATGTGCTTCATCATTGAGAAGTTGCTCTCGCAGATGTAAGTGCTCCAAAACATGCTGGCCATTGAGAGTGCAAAATCCCTGAGGATTGGAAATCGGGAAACTGGAAATAGGCTACAGAAGGAGATTCCCCTCTCGTTGTGGTTTGCTTGAAAAAACGTGTCTGCCTGTAGTTCGCACAGTTCAAGCTGCAGCTCAGGGGGCTGCTCGCCGACATTGTCGGGGAGCGCCCTCTAGCGACTGACAGAATGAATTACAGCTGGGTTCTGGTTCAAATTAAATGAAATTATAATTTTTATAAATGGACTCGCGGGCCACACAGATTGAGGACGAGGGCCGCCAGTTGCCCGTCCCTGGTGTAGGTCATGATGCCAATTTTAGCTCAAGGCCAAACTGTCAAACTATGAGGGTACACAGTTGCAAAATATATTTAAATATACATTTTTACAAAGAGCAGAACAAATTTTTGGTATATTACATAAAACTTTCACATTCTTTCATTTTTATAGTTTTAATTGCAATTTTGTCTCACTGGTCATAAGTAAGCTACGCAGGAGCCATGTTTTAACGTGGCATGTTCCTCTTCTCCACCAGAGGGAGCACTGTGCCCGCAGAGCAGATGGACCAGCTGCAGGAGAAGGCTCAGAAGGAGCTGGTGATGGTTAGACAGAGACTGGATGAGGCTCTGAACCAAGAAAGAAGAGCCATGCGATGCGGCCTGATTAAGAAGAGGAGGGAGCTCATTTCTGAAATGGTGAAGGGACCACGCATAGTTATTCCAACTTACTTTACATTACCTATCCAAGTCCAAAAATTTATATGACGGCATTTTTCAATCCCGCTCCTACCTTCTCCAGCTTACGGTCCACAAACAGCGACAGAGGGAACTGTCTGGCCTGTCCAAGGGTGTGGAGGTCAGAATGGAGGTCGCCCAGAACCTGCACTGTTGGCAGAACTTACTGACCGCTCACAGCTTGGAGCTGGCCGAGCTCATCAACAACCTGGACGAGGAGGCTACAGCTGACATCCGCAAGGTGCTCCTCTAATAGTTCACATCAGGCACATTCGTGACCCAAAAACTGACACACAAATATAGCACTGGGGTGGATTGATTTTTGATTTACACACTGCCTCTTCTTTAGGTGACCATGCGAGTGATCCAAGGTGCCATAGCAGAGGTCAAAGCCATCCAGCCATCTGCCACCCAGGACCTGCTAATGCTCTTGCCTCCAGGGACGCACCCCTCCCTGCTGCACGCGGAGCCAGAGCAAGGAGCAGGACAGGCCCCGGGACAAGGAGCGAGCGCTCTCCTGCAGGGCCAGGAGAGGCTGCACCAAGAAGGCAAGGCAGCGCTGCGCACCCTGAGCTGTACCAGGGAGGCCCTGCAAGAAGCCATGGAGAGAGAGCTGCAGGAGCAGAGGGATATAAGGACCCACTCCAGAGCTTTCTTCAGGTCCATGATACTGTATAAGGACATTAGTCATCTCATTTCCAATGGGTTTAAACACAGGTCATTTGTTAATCTGTCCTCCTTCGTTTTCCCTCTCTGTCTTAGGCATTTGTGTTCGTCGCAGCTGACTCTGTCTGAAGACGACAGGCTGAGGATGAAACTGGAGTTCCAAAAGTGTCTGTCTGTGATGGACCACTGCCTGGTGCTGCCTCACGCCATCTCAAGAACCAAACTCTACACCGCCCTGGCAGCTTGGAGGCAGGACAGCGAGAAACAGATGGTGAATACATCACACAATACTGAGTGAATGTTTTATTCTCTTGAAGTTGCGAAAATTAGATACTTTGTGACAGTTCTTGGTAATAAAAACAGGCCACACTTGTTTTGGAAAAATATTTGAGCTTTAAAAATGTCAGCCTCTTAGTTTTGTGGTGCAAGTGTTACATTGTACATATTGCATTCAAACTTTATTTTGAGTTTATAGTCAACGACTTTTTTTGTTCTGAAAATGCAAAATGGAAAAAAAAAAAGTCCATCCAAAGGTCTGGCCCTAATATTCTTCCATAGTGTTGCTTTGTTGAAGAAAATATATTTCTGTTTCTCATGATACAATTCTGGAGATAATCCAAAGAGAGGAACCCATGTGAATTAAACTACAGCAATAGATAATTATTGGAGAATGGCAACCACCAGCCCAAAACCACACTGTGCTCAGCCTCAATTGTGTGGCCGCTGGATGAGTGCACATTTTTATTCAGAAATAATAAAGGGCTCCGCTGGGTGGTTTCATTTTTAATCACATCATAGCCGCGTGGTTGGACTCACTTCCCAACCACCTTGTGGATATTGTGGTCTTTTGCAGACGAACACGCAGTCCAAGGGGAAAACCAGCAAGGCCCGACAGAAAACAGACACTTCCGACCTGCTGCTTTTTCAGAAAAAGCTGGAGGACAGGATCCGGCTGTTTGAGATGGAGAAGGAGATGGAGAGCAGCGTCATGAATAAGGTGAAGAGGAGGACACTCAAACTGTTTTTGTCACTACAGTCACATTAACTCTAAGTCGTATTCAAGCGCAGCGCTTGGTTTAAATTGACAATGCTCATCCTTTGTAATATTGGCAGGTGTTAGAGGAGATGCAGCAGGAGAGAGCGAATGAACTGCGCTCTCAGGCGGACAGCCTGGCAATTCAGATGGCTACCATCCACTACCAGAAGGCTGAGAGGAGGGACAAAGTGTTGGAGACTTGCAGAGCCATGCTCACCCTGCACAGCCTGCTCACTCAGCAACTCAGAGAGAGGAAGAGCCTGGAGAGGCAAGACATGGCCCAGAGTATACAGAGCCACTGCTTGGTAGGCAATGCTTTACTCTTGGTTAACCCCTGTGTTGGACCATGACATGGTAGAGAGGGCTGGTCATGGGCTTTGAGGGAAAAGATGGCTTTTTCCATCTTTCCTTTGAGACTCACGAAACTTTGTAGACTTTTATCAGTGGGATAATCTGACTCTTTACTACAGGGCCTAGAGGAAGCAGAGCAACAGCTTCAGAAGGAGAGGACAGAGTTGGACGGCCTGGAGATGTGTCAGGGCAGAGTCGAGCCGTGTAAAACACGCAGAGAGGACTCTAATGACAGGGAGGTGGGCAATGAGGAGGAAAGAGTGTTTCAGCTGCAGCAGGATTGCAGGATGACATCCATCCTCCAGGGGGCGCTGTACAAGCGCGATCAGATCCTCGCACTGTTGGCCAAGAGGTGAGCTGTCATATCAATGTCATCTCCGAAGTAATGAGGAATTTTGTGGGTTGACGAAGGCCATTCAATTTTACAGTGTTGAAACTCTCTGGCGTTTTTCAGCTCGCAAGAAAGAACTGCCAACGATCAAGCCATGGAAGATTTGAAAGAACAAATGGAGCTCAGGAGACTTTATGGAAACTGCGACCAGGTCTGGCTTCATTCAAGAGTGTTTTTCCAGTGATATCTTGAATGCAAACATATTAACGGCTTTGGAAAATACGGTGTCATCCTCACCTCTGTGCACATGCCAATGGAAGGAAACCTGCACTTACAGTGGATTTGTGCCCACCTCTTCATTCCAGGATCTGGACTTTGCATCTCAGCTGGTGAAGCAGAGTCAGGTGTCTGCTGAGGTTCTGCTGGAGGCCCTGCGGCTCCTCCTCCCCAGCCTGCCTGAAAGCGAACTCCTCTCCATCACCGATGCCCTCTGCCCTAAACAGCACCCTGCTTCATTGACAGTCGAGCAAGAACATGTGGGGTAAGAACCAGGTTCAGTATTTAATCTTCTCCTCCTCCTCTTTTAGTTGAATGACAAAAGGCGCCAAGGATTTAAGGTACATTATCACCAGCCACCTTACGTAAATCCAACTAAATTCTCTACATCCACACGGTTTCCTTCAAAAACTCAAACAAAGATCTGCACTTTCTCTGTAATTATCCTCTAACAAATACATGTTAAAGTCTATTTTACATAGTCTGGCATCACAACAGGCAGAGGTGTGGCTCAGGGATTAAAACATTGTATATTTGATTTGTTGTGTATCTTTGTCCATGAATAAAGGCTGAGAAGTATCCTAAGAAAGAAGAAATATATAATCTATCTATAGATTCATTTTCAGCAAACTAACTGTTTTTACATATGCACCATGTGTTGCTGTTAGATTCAAAAACAACATGAGCACTTCCCCATTAATTCCTTCAGCGGAGAGCTGTATCAGGATTCACCCATGTGTAACTGGTGGCAGGATTTAATTGTATATGTAAAAAAAGGTCCTCGTCCTAGTTATTTTACTTTGTCAAGACATTGTTGCCCTAACAATGTGCGAGTCCAGTATCAAAATATTACTTTTCCCTGAAAAGGGGCCAATGGGATATACTTTATTTAACATAAACATTCAAAATCTGTTTGACTCTTCCAACTGTCAAAAACAATTCCTAATCTTTATACGAAAAACCAAAATAGAACAGGGAAAACGGTTTTGTCTGGAGTTTGTAGCCAGAGTGTCATCAATTCTGTGGTTTCACAGAGCAGTTTTGTATGTGAAGTCACTGATTAAAATAAAAGCAATGTTTCCACAGCAGCTGGCAGAGACGCAGCCATCTGCGAGCATTGTCTTCAATTTAAATAACAAATGCCGTCTGAACTTGGCTCCACAAGACTCATTCTCCCTGAGCCAAGATGGAGGGTTAGAGGATTTTACTCTGCATTTAATTTCCCTCTCTTCCCGATACGCTGGAGCAATCATTGTCTGGCCCCTGCTGAGTTTGGAGTTCACCGATGAATGATGTCTCATGCATGAGGTCTCGTTGGATCTGAGCTTTCTGGCAGAAAAACGAGGGGCGGGAAATGCTCCGTTTGGAGCAGTATTCAAGACGTGTGCTTTTGTTTTCTTTCTCAGTGCTTTTGATTCTGCCTCTTTTTGTTTGCAGAATAGTATTCACCTTCTTTAAAACACTCCATTACTTCTAAAAATGTGTTTAGCTCTCTTTCAGTGGAATAGCGTAGGGGCTTGTTGGCCAGTTAAAGCTATCTGAGTTGGAGGGGTCTACTCATAAGATCACTTTATTTATAGCCATGCGGTCATTTCACCACAGAAGGAAATGTCAAAGAAACCAAATACTTAAAATGTGAATGACATAAAGTATAAGAAAAGAAATGATCACAGAAAGCTGACGGAGAAATAACCCCCAACCCTGAACAGGCTGCTGTGTGAAAAGTCAGCTACTGTTTCTTCTTTTTCTTTTTTCTTTTTGCTGCTGATTTCAACTGGATTCATTAAAAATGCAAGCATGCAGTAATGTCTGCCTTTCTATAGACAAACATCAAGGTCTGTTCCTTTCATCCACTGCTCTTCTTTGTCCTCCTGCTCCATGATGTTCATGGCATCCTTACTGTTTGTCCTGGTGTGTTGCCTCCCACCTTAATCATTCACTGTACATGGTCTAAAATGTGTAAGTACGTGTGTGGCATCTAATCAAACATCAGGGGCACATAAGAAAAACCCTGAATTCAATATTATAAAGTCCTTTTGACCAAAACCGTCGTTTAGGTCTGTACATATTGTAATTGGAAGACTGGAGTTTTAAAAAAAAATTTTTTTACAGGTTTTTGTAAATTCCAAAAATGTCACATGAACCAGATAATTATTTATGATTTACTGTTACTCTCCACTGGCCAACGAACATACACGGTTCTACAGTTTGTAGGGAATCTTAAATATCCCTATTAAAAAATGAACCTAGCATTTTGAATTAATTTGACACTCCTAACTAACTCTTCCAATGAGAGAAGGTAACATATTTAAATGTGTTTGACATTAATGAAAAAGTCAAATCTCTCCCTATAAAGTGATGAAAAGTCAGTGTATCTGATAGCTAGGGGATCACTGTCCAAGCTGACTTTGTGCACAGAGAGTTTATTATAATCACCAGCCTCATAAGATGTCGATGCCTCTCTGACCAGGTGTTTCGCGGGGTCGAGCCGACTCCTTTCCGTCAAACTGAGAGAAGACGTGGTGCAGAAAAATATGCCGGACGTGCCGAGCTGCACTGTGGAAAGAGGGAGGTGAGTTCAACACGTCTGTTTTTTTCTACTTGTTGCCATATAAAGACGATGTTAAAAATGAGTTTGTAGTTCAGTGGTCACCAACATCACAGACGGATCCTTTTTATTGAAGTGAAATACGCCCCTTCATGAGAGTAGTGACGGGCTGGGCGGCAGCGGCCACGTGCATGAGGTAAGCACTCGGAACACTCCAATCCCACTAACAACAGTCCTTTTGTCCTCCAAATCTCACAGACTCTGGGAAAAGAGGCATAGTCTGGTGGAAAAACTGCTCCCCAGATCTCGTCTTCTGCCTCCAAGAGACGTGGGACCCGAGAAAGCAAAGGAGGACAGTGTGACTGAAGTACTGCAGCCCGTTTATAGATCACATGTGACTGAGAACCTAGTTAAACAGCAGCAAAGAGGCACTGCAACGGAGAAAGCCGGGGGCACTGTGAATGAAACATTACACGGCTCAGCGGGGGAAGACGTGACGTCAGCCTCTGCCAGCTCTGCACTGGGCAGCCCAGGAGAAAGGTTGTTTGTGTTTCGGGATCCACCTGAGTCACGTGACAGTGTGGATGTCCAGAAGAGGAGGAGGAAGAGGAATTTCCTCAATCTGAAGAAGGGCTCAGTAGCCCCGATAAACCTACCTTGAGACTTCTTCTTTTTTTTTTTATGATGACACTAAAATACAAAATAATTCAGTTATCTTGCCATGTAGCAAAAAAATAGAAGTTGTTTGAAGTACAATATATGTAGCATCTGGCTTCCTTTGTAAGTAAAGGCAGCTGACTTAACCGTTTCCAGTTATGTGTTTTTCTCATTACTTGGTTTGCCAGCTCACATACAAGTGGTTGACTCACAGGTTGTCATTCTTCCCTGCCCGTGGCTGGCATCAATCCAGAGCCACAGGCTGCACATCACTAATCAGTTTGTGTGGTAAAAGAACAAACTGAGAAGGAAACCCTTCTGATCTTAAACATCCATTGTGTTATGACGCTGTGATATGAGGATTGTTTGGCTCTCAATATACAAAGGTACGTGAAAAATGTCCAAATGCAACATTCCATCCATGTACAATGCTTGAAATTGACAAGTTGTTATAAGCTATTTTTAAGTTGCCAAACACCCTTTCACCCCCCTCTCTCACAAACGGCGCGACACCAAGTCTTAGCTTTCCCCCCTCATTTGTACCTTTGACATGTACAGTGACCGGCTGCCACTGTCGATTAATATCTGACACGAATAATCTGGAATGAAGGGATTGACAAACCTCAAACCTGGCTCGGGGGAAGTGTGGAGGAAAGTTCCAATAACTGCTTGGCTGTTATCAGCAGGCAGCAGGAGAGCAGTCATCACCCTGGTGTTTTTGACTTGAACACAGCAGACCCCCCCCCCGGCGCCTCCACGTCATCATCCATCGTCCCCCCCCCCTCCATCCCTCCAAACTTAAAAGTGCCGCCCCCTCGTGTCTGTGCGGACGCGTGTTGTCTGTGCGCGCAGCTGGACGCGGTGATCCGACATGAGGCTGCGCCTGGCCGCTCCTCTGTGCCTCCTCGGCTTCTTGTGGCTGTCGGAGTGCGCGCCCCCGACCTGCTACTCCAGAGCGCTCGGCCTGAGCGGAGAAGTCATGGCTCTGCTGGACAAGATCCACACGCACCAGCGCACGGTGAGACCCCGACGCACAGCTGCAGATGGCACACGGTGCGTCTGCAGGCTGCGCGGGACACGTTTAATGGGATGCTGGTGTAAATAATACAGCATATGAATGATAACTGTGATCATAGACGTGTGAACAAGTTGACAGTGAGCATTGTACATGTGTTTTAAATGAATATATGAATGATCTTCACTTCTAAACCTGTCATGTATACTAATGGAGAGAATGTGTGGGTTGCAGAAAACGTGCGCCGAGGTCCTTCCGACCGTCTTCCTCGATGTGCATGTAAGTGTGAGACATTGTGGCAGTGCACGTGATGTGAGGACATCTAAGGGGAATTTCCAGGAGATGGGGTTAACGTCTGATGAAGAAGAAAGAGAAGTCCTGTTGGATATTAGAGTCCATATGGGATAATTAATGACAGAATCAACGCACCACATGATCCCACTTTGAGAGGAGCTGTAGATTAAAGGCTACTTTAACGTAATAGAAATCCAATTTAGTCGAAATTTAATCAAACCAATGCATTCTTTTTATTTATTTATTATTTTCTGTGACAAAAGCCTATCTGATTGGGGTCCATGACTGTATCATGACAATGTACAACAAAAAGAGAATAGTCATGACATGATTGTTAATGATCCTTTAATGTTGTAATTCAAAAGAAAAGTCTTCAATAGAAAACAAAACCTCCCAATTCACCAAGATATGTGTAAATACTGTAAGTGACACACGGTGTGATGCTGGCGTTCATTTTAAAAACCCTGGCTCTGTCTTCCCAGAACTCGTGCGTCACCACTAAGCTCCGGGACCTTCTCTACGTGGTGCTGAACCATCCCGACCAGTCCTGCAGAGAGCGTCCCAGGATGGTGCTGCTGAAGCGCAAAATCCAGAACCTGTACACCATCATCACCAGAATTTGTTATCGGGTGGGAAGATCTTTACAAAAACAAACTCTGCTGTGTTTTTTGTTCTCCGTCCGGTCTTGTTTTCGACGCCTGGGCGTCTTGATCACATGTCTCTGTTTTCGGTTGGCAGGACCTGGTGTTCTTCACAGATGACTGCGAGGCTATTGACACCGGCCGCAGCAGCCCTTACTACGCAGAGGACAGGCTCCAGCTTTTGCAAGAGGAGAGATGAGCAGCACACATACATGCAGACAAAAGACACACACTTGTCTATTACGTTCATAAGAACACACATCGGCAATATGTAGAATACACACACACACACACCCCACAGCCTGTGTATTACATGCATCATATATGGTCTTGGCAGGACACACAGTGCTGTTTCATGCCCTACCCCGTTGGCTCCGCGTTCAGCTGCAGACTCATGTCAGAGGACATGTGTGGTTACATTCCTGCAAGGAATGCAGAACTTTCCACAGGAAATTTGCTGAATGCCAACCATGCCGATGAAAACCTTACAATAATAAACCAATAAGAGATGCTTGTGAGCCGGGGCTTTAACCGCTGCTTACTTACCAGGGCTGATCAAAGGTCCGCATGTCATTAAGAGAAATATGTTGTGTTGCCATAACCCTTGGTCCGACTAACATGACTTAGAGGAGCTCTATATGGCGTTTTGCAAAACTTTTACGAAGTTGAACGTGGCGGCTGAACGTGTAATGTAAGAAATCGACGTTGCCTCGGTTGTACAGTGCGTTTGCCCTCAGTTCTCTCCGGCGCACAAAAGTGTTTTCACTTATAACAGTGCTGCTGCTTCTTGGAGAGAAGCTCAACAAAAAATTATATTTTATGGCCTCAGGCCCAATGCATATGAAAAACTAACCCTCATTGTCATAGACATATTATAAACATATGCCTGTTCTTTATATATATACATAATGACAATCTCTAAGCAGTATGTCTCATATGATATGATAATAAAACATATCTTTATGTATCTGTTTTCTATGTTCTTGTTGATTTATCCTCAAACATTATTAGTTTCTGCCTGTCTGAACTCGTATTGTTTTTCAGTGCTGCACTACAGAAGTCAAACGTGCAAAGACATTTCCTCTCTACAAACTAAAACAAACTAGTGGTTCTGTCTGGAATATATGTGATTGATGAACAGTGTGGCTTCACATAAACCATGGTTTTCCTCTTCCTTTTGTATTCAGCTGACAAAAATAACTTGAAGTATTAACCCTCCCAGTGAGGAAATGTAGCCTTGTGCTTCTTGGACAAACACAGTAAACAGTGGTGCTTTGCCTTCCAGGGTTTATCCGTGGCCTCTGCTGCTCTCTGTTGGAAGGACTGTGTAACCGGCAACACGGAGAAGAGGTTCTTTTGTACAAATGGGTGTTTCTGTGATTTGTTTAGTTACAAAAATAACTGGGATTTTTCTGCTCTTTGCCAATGGATGAATTATTCGCTCGTCTCATGCTGAGATATTTTTATCTGACATTTACTGCAGGTTGCCCAAACCTCTGGGTTAGTGCCTGGATATAATTTAATCCATATTTTTAATTACATCTCTTTGAGGCCATGACCTAAAAGGTAATTTCATTTCAATAGACTAAACTAAATTATGTTGAGTAAGGACACTGGCCATGCAAGCCCCTGGTTTACATTTCCTGTCAGTGCAGTGTGAATACCTTGAATGAAAATGAAAACTCCAGAGACTTGAATTTACACGTGGTGGGGAATCTGTCCCATTGAACTCTGAGACGGCTTTACTTTTGACAAATGACGCTTAATTTACCGAGTGCTGTTGCCAGCAGGAACTTGTTTGACAACTCTTCCTATTCATTCATTGAAAGACTCCCCCAGCACGACTCCTGCTGCCAAACGGCAACACGTTAACTGAGAGAAACGATCATGGGAACTTAACAGTGTGTTTGGGACGTTTTACTTCTGGGTTTTTCCCTTCCTGACAAACAAATGCACTTAACGTATTTACGTACGTATTGTAAGTGGCTTTGGACAAAAACGTCAGCTAAATGAATGTAGTGGAATGTGTCACATTAGGAAACACAAAGGTGTGAATACTAAAATTGATAATGGCTTGATTCCATTTAGTCGTTTCAGGCTCCTCTCTCTCTCTCTCTCTCTCTCTGTACTCGCTCTGTCACTTTGCCATGGTTTACTTGAAATAGAAGGAAGGTTTGTAAATCTTCGTGGTAACTTCTGTGCATTTCCTGCTTGTAACAGGTCAGAGTGGCTGATGTGTTTTCAAACTGAACTAGTAGTTGAGCTGTACTGTTGAGTTCTCCTGAAATGCCTCCAGTCATCTGGAGGGTTGTTGCGGTACCAGTCGTGCAGTCGCACCTCTCAACAACCTGGGTCACCTCTGATGACCCCGACCCGGTCGACACCCCTGAAGGCTCCGGGTCGGGGTCATCAGTTCACTGTTGCAGGAGCACGGCGGGGCCTTGATCTGCCACACGGTGGCGCTGGTTGTCATAGTTCCACATTGTCACATCAGGAGAGTTTTCTACATTTATGCTCCTGACACAGAGCTGTTGCCTTTGGTATTGCGGTTTAAAAAAATGTATTTCATTTGGGGGAAAAAGGGTACTAAGGCCTGAGCTCGTCCTTCTGCAGCCATGCAGTCATAACTATTTACAGTCATAACTGTTTGGTTTCTTTGACAGTGATGTTTTAGTGAGAGTGAATGATTCCAAAGGATTTTCAAACAAAAGACCATTTTGTAGAGTTTGAACAAAAATGTCCAATATCATACTCTCGTTGGTGTAAT